>NW_028317995.1:6032500-6332500 GCF_062004578.1 Staurois parvus
AATTCTAGTTACAAAGGCTGATAAACCCAAAAGTGATTGCATTTCTTTGAGCATTACAGCTTTTTCAGCTGATTGGCAGTAACCAATCACAGCAAAGAGTTCTGTATTTACAAATATATAGAACCAGTGGCAACTCGAAACATATATAGAGGGGGCACAAAAGATACCACAAAACTCTGGGGGGGGCACAAATAATTTTTACCACTAAAGCATACCAATGAAAAAACAAAATAAGCATAGAGTATATTTATCTATTTATTTATTTTAATTTTGTTTCTGTATGTAATTTCAGTATACCTGTGATTTTTATTTTTTCTATGCGTGTAATGACAGTATACATGTTGTTTTCTCTCTATGTATGTTTTGTCAGTATATATGTTATTTTTTTTCTCCCCTATGAGTGTAATGTTAGTATATGTTTGAATATTTTTTCTGTGTGTTTAATGTCACTCACACACAGCCTATATTACACAAATATACCTCACATCACACATTATGTTTTACAAATATACAACTCACATCCTCATCCCTGTCCAGAGTCACCCCCCCCCCCAATGTAATCCCATCATCCTCATCCCCAGATTATTATTACACCTCATCCCTCTCCATAATTTAACTTCATCCTCTCCCCCTCTCCAGAATTATCCTCATCCCCCCTCCAGAATCATCCTCATCTCTCGCCACAATGTAACTCCATCATCTTTATCCCCAACCATAATCATCCTCATTCCTCTGCACAATGTAACTCCGTCATCCTCATCCCCCTCCAGAATCATCCTCACCCTCCTCCACAATGTAACTCCATCATCCTCATCCTCACCCAGAATCATCCTCATTCCTCTCCAAATTTAACACCCTCATCCTCACGTAGAATCATCCCCATCCCCCTCCACAATGTAACTCCATCATCCTCATCCCTCTCCAGAATCATCATCATCCCAAGGGCCATCATTAATATTGATTGGGCCCTGGGCAAACATTTTCTTGCCCCCTCCCCTCCCCCCCACACACACACACACTCTGAGACATACAAAAAATAGGTAGACTCAAAATCAGTTTGCCAGAGGTAACAACAGATAATTTCTGCTTGCTGAACGGTTGCTAGAGGTTACTGTGCATTATTACTGCTCACTGATTGGTTGCTATAGATTACTGCTTATCATTACCGCTCACTGATTGGTTGCTAGAAGTTAGAGCACATCATTGCCCTGATTGGTTGCTAGAGGTTACTGCACATCATTACTGCTAACTGATTGGTTGCTAGAGATTACAACAAACATACTACAGGAGATGACCAGAGACTGTGGATGTACTATGGGAGATGACCAGAGACTGCGGATGTACTACGGGAGATGACCAGAGACTGCAGATGTACTTACGGGACATGGTCAGAGACTGCGGATGTACTCTTGGAGATAGCTGGAGACTGTGGATGTACTACAGGATATGACCAGAGACTGCAGACATGCTACATGAGATGACCAGAGATGCAGATGTATTACAGGAGGTGACCTGAGACTGCGGATGTACTACAGGAGATGACCAAAGACTGAGGATGTACTTTAGGAGATGACCAAAGACTGCAGATATACTACAGGTGGTGGTCAGAGACTGCAGATGTACTACAGGAGAAGGTCAGAGACTGCAGATGTACTACAGGAGAAGGTCAGAGACTGCAGATGTACTACAGGAGATGACCAAAGACTGTGGCTGTACTACAGGACATGGTCAGAGACTTCAACTGTACTACAGGAGATGACTACGTACTACAGAGATGACCAGAGACTATAGGCATGCTACAGAAGATGGCTAGAGATTGCAGACATACTACAGGAGATTATCAGAGTCTACAGACGTTCTACAGAAATAATCAGAGACTGCGGCTCTACTACAGGAGATGACCAAAGCCTGCAGATGTCTTACAAGAGATGACCAGAGACTGCAGCTGTACTACAGGGGAAGACCGGAGACTGCGGGTGTACTACAAGAGATGACCAGAGACTACAGGTGTGCTACAGGAGATGACCAGAGACTGCAGATGTACTACAGGAGATGACTAGAGGCATTTCAGCAATGCACAGCTTTACAGTCGGTGAACAACTCAAGTTTTGGTATAACAGTCCAGTCAATGGGGGGAAGGAAATACCTGTCCAGCCAGGTTTAGCCCTTTGATAACGTGCACGGGCACGAAACACGTTAGGGAGGAGCCCGGTTGGTGATGTCACGCCTCACAGGCCACGTGGAAGGTCGGTGGCCATATTAACTACTGTCTAACAGATGTGAGTGCAGTTTTACATGGATACGCTTTGATTCTTTCAATAAAATACTACACTATCAGAGTTTTCTGCTTGGGCTCGGTTTATTGCGAGCCCCCCCCCACCCCTTTTCCTGATTCCTGGAGAGTGATGATATTCTGATTACCTGTCTTTTGGTGGTTTGCCAGATGATCCTTTGATTCTCACCTTTCCAGATCCAGAGGACCAGGAGTGGTCTGATTACTCAAATGCGCATAACATTGCACTGCCTGGTTAGTGCAATGTATATTCATTCATTATCACTGGAGTCACGGAATTCACCTAATTATTGATCTTTGGACTGATATATGACTATTTATCATTTACCAATTATTTATGTCACTTTTTGCACCTTTAACATCAATCATAAGATGTCCTTCTCACATTAACTTATTTGAGCTCTCCACAGCGCATGTGTGGATTTTGGAATTTTCAATACGTATAATTTATTAGGATTATAGTGCTGCATTTATTGATTAGGTTTAGCATCTGCTCTCGGAGCACAGCCAGCACAGATCTTTATCCCCCCTCCAAGCTCAAATCCTCTTTTTCCTCATATCATCCCCCCAAAAAAACACCCCTCTCATCCCCTCATTCCAAATTCCCCCCTCCCAGCACAAATCCTACCCCCCAAATTTTCCCTTCTAGCACAAATTCCCCCCAATCATCCCTACTAGCACACATTCCCCCCTAAAAAAAATTCCCCTCCTAGCACAAATTACCTTCCCCCTATACCATATCACCACTCCTAGCACACCCCCAAGATTTCCCCTTCTAGAACAATTCTTACACCCTGCCACCTCCCAAATTCCCCCTCCCAGCACAAATCCCCAACCAATCTCCTTGTGGTGCCACCCCATCTCACATGATACCACAGTGCACAGAGTACCCGTCCCTTCTGCTCACCCCTTGTCCTGGCCCTGCCCTGCCCACAACAAAGACTGGGCCCAGGGCAGCTGCCCTGTTTGCCCTACACTAAAGATGGCCCTGCTCATCCCCCTCTACAATATAACTCTTATCCTCATCCCCACCCAGAATCATCCTCATCCAGGGGCAGACTGCCCGAGGGCCCGGGGTCACTGGAGGGCCCCATGAGAGGCTCAGTCCGTCCTCTGGATATGCCGCTGCTATAAGGAGGAAACAATGACGTGTTGCAACGGGGCAGCGCCGCAGCAGGTACTTCGGACACCTCTCCTCGGAGTTTCCAATCACAGCTGATCGCATGTAAATAAGGAAATGACGGTTATCAGCATTCCTCTCCTCACCAGCTGTCACGCTGACAGCTGGTGAGGAGAGGAGAGCCGGTAATCGGCATTATTCAGAGGGGACATCTACACTGATCATCAGGGCACTGATCAGTGCCCTGATGATCAGTGTAGCCCCATCAGTGCCACCTGTCAGTGTCCATTAATGTCACCTGTCAGTGTCCATCAATGCCACCTGTCAGTGCCAATCAATGCACATCAATGCCACATATCATTGCTAATCAATGCCACATATCAGTGACAATCAATGCCACATATCAGTGCCTACCAGTGCACATAAACGTGCCTATCAGTGATGTCTGTCAATGCCCATCAGTGCCACCTACCAGTGCGTCCTCATCAGTGCCCATCAGTGCCGCCTTATCAGTGCCCATCACTGCAGCCTCATTAGCGCACATCAGTGAAGGAGAAAAATTACTCCTTTACAAAATTTTATAACAGAAACTAAGAGAAAAACTTTTTTTCCAAAATTGTCAGTTGCTTTTTTGGTTAGTTTAGCAAAATACCACCAAAAAAGCTCTATCTGTCTCAAAAAAATTATAAAAATTTCATACGGGGACAGTGTTGCATGACTGCGCAATTGTCATTCAAACTGTGACAGTGCTGAAAGCTGAAAATTGGCCTGGGCAGGAAGGGGGTATAAGTGCCCAGTAGGCAAGGGGTTAATAGTAGTCTTCTATTCTATATTCCCTAAATAAAACAGTGATATCTGTACACTGAGTGGCACCCAGTGTACAGATATCAGTGTTATATATAGGGAATAGCACGCAATGAACATATATCAGTGTTATATATAAGGAATAGCACTCAGTGTACAGATATCAGTGATATATACAGTGGTTTAAAAAAGTCTTCCTCACGACTGAAATGTCCCCCATGTTTTCATGTTACAATGTATTCCCCCCTGAAATGTCCCCCATGTTGTCATGTTACAATGTATTCCCCCCTGAAATGTCCCCCATGTTGTCATGTAACAATGTATTCCCCCCCCTGAAATGTCCCCCATGTTGTCGTGTTACAATGTATTCCCCCCCCCTGAAATGTCCCCCATGTTGTCGTGTTACAATGTATTCCCCCCCTGAAATGTCGCCCATGTTGTCGTGTTACAATGTATTCCCCCCCTGAAATGTCCCCCATGTTGTCGTGTTACAATGTATTCCCCCCTGAAATGTCCCCCATGTTGTCGTGTTACAATGTATTCCCCCCCCCCGAAATGTCCCCCATGTTGTCATGTTACAATGTATTCTCCCCCTGAAATGTACCCCATGTTTTCATGTTACAATGTATTCTCCCCCTGAAATGTCCCCCATGTTGTCGTGTTACAATGTATTCCCCCCCGAAATGTCCCCCATGTTGTCGTGTTACAATGTATTCCCCCCCTGAAATGTCCCCCATGTTTTCATGTTACCATGTATTCCCCCCCTGAAATGTCCCCCATGTTGTCATGTTACAATGTATTCCCCCCCTGAAATGTCCCCCATGTTGTCATGTTACCATGTATTCCCCCCCTGAAATGTCCCCCATGTTGTCATGTTACAATGTATTCCCCCCCTGAAATGTCCCCCATGTTGTCATGTTACAATGTATTTATTGGGATTGGATGTGATAGACCAGGACATAGTGGAACATAATTGTGAAGTGGAAGGAAAATGAGAAATGTTTCCAACATTTGTGACCAATAAATCTGTGAAAAGTGTGGTGGCATCTGTATTCGACCCCCTGGAGTCAGTATTTTGTAGGACCCCCTTTGGCTGCAATTCCATCTGCAAGTCTTTTTGGGGACGTCTCTCCCAGCTTTGCACATCTACAGAGGGACATTTCTGCCCATTTTTCTTTGCAGAATCACTCAAGCTCTGTTATTGGATGGAGAGCGTCTGTGAACAGCAATTTTCAGGTCTGGCCACAGAACAGCAAAAGCAGGGAGAAAAAACAGCCAGATCTGTTGGTAAAAAAAGCACACATTACACTTGTGATTTCCTCTTGATGTTAACCCCTTTCCAGCTAGTGTTATTAGTATAGTGTACAATATACAATAATATATCTGATCACTGTATTAGAGTCACTAGTAAAATCAGTGTCAGTGTCCCTCTCAGCCAGTGTCTGTTAGCTCCAGATTGCCCGCCACACTATCACAGTCACACCAAAAGTCACTGGCCACCACTTTTACCAGTATAGCATCTATAGATGTGTAAAATCCAGTATATACCATCATTTGTAGATGCTATAACTTTCACACAAACCAATTAACATATACTTATTGGGATTTTTTTTTACCAAAGACATGTAGCAGAACACATTGTGGTCTAAATTTATGAAGAAATTAGATTTTTGTTTTTCTTTAATTGGATATATAACAGAAAGTAGAAAATATTGTTCTTTTTTCAAAAATATTTATATAATAAAAAATCCAGAGGTGATCAAATACCACCAAAAGAAATCTATTTGTGTGAAAAAAAAATTTTCATTTGCGTACGTGTTGCATGACTGAGCAAATGCAAGTTAAAGTAGCACAGTGATGAATAGCATAAAAAATGAACTGGTTATGAAGGGGGTAAAACCTTTTGGTGGTCAAGTGGTTAATGAGCCCAGACCAGTGCTACATGTGCAAACACAGATAAAGAATACTTGTGTTTTTTAACCGGTTGCAGACTCTAGGCGTGTTAGACACATCCCAAAAAAATATCACCATTGTACACAGGGCGTGTGTAACACATCCAGTCCTTCTGTCCGGTCCAGTCTGTGGTTTTGCACACAGCAGCCCCAATTCTCCTCTTCTGGGATCCCCTGCAGGTGCTTCTGGCTCCTCCTCTTCTGTGAATTCTCCCATAGGATGCCACTTCCTATGGGGGCACTCATGTGGGTTGTCTCCTGAACCACGCTGCCTGCATCCATTGACATAGACAGTGCAGCTTGGCCCCGCCGCCCACTCCATCATCACATAATTTGATTGACAGCAGCGGGAGCCAAGCTGCCCTGTGAGGAGAGAGAGCTGCTGCTCTCTGGCACAGTGCTGGATTGAGATCGGACTCGGGTAAGTAGGCTGCGAGGGGGGGGCAGCTTTTAAAAGTTTTTTTTTACCTTAATGCAGAGAATGCATGATTAAGCTAATATAATTGTAGCATTCTGTATTATTGCAAGTATGTGAATACGTTTCAGTTCAGGTTAACATGGTGAAGAAGCAGTGCCACCTCGTGGTGAAGATAATACAGTGAACAGAAAGTTTTCGCATTGCTCCTGAGCAGATCTGTAGCACTGTGCACCACCACTCAGAGCACACAGGTACACAGCTGAATCTGACACTGACAGGCGATGGATGGTTAAAGTCGTATGATTGTCACTGGTCTCTGATTGGAACTTTCCAGGCTCCAATTCTGGGTTATTATTCTTGAACGTAGAGTACCCCTTTGCCCCCTGGAGAAGAATAAACTGTATCTGATGAGGATACTGACGATACCAGAACAGGTATGGAGTAGTGCTACTGCTGGAGTATTCACAGGATAATGTTATTGTTTCTTCAATTCCACCAAAAAGATACTGGTCTGCTGAATTTATAGTATTCCCATGGACAGAACCTGCAACAGAATAAGAAATGGTATTAGTTCAGCCATATTTACTTTTCATGTTGTATCATAAAATATCATAAAATAATCATTTAAAAAATCACTGTGAAACCAGCATTGTAAGGACTGAACCATACTTACTTGATAAAGTATCAGCAAGGAGGTAACTAATACAAAAGGGATAAAGCTGATCATTGTTTCTGAGTGTACAACATACAAGATTGCTGTGTAACTGATGTGTACCGGAGAGGATCCTTCTGAGCTCCTTGATAGAAGGAAGGATGTGACAGTAAACATCACTGACACACCCACATGTTATATGGGGACAGGAACTGGTTGACATGAAAAAAACATCAGACTGTTGGATATCTCTTCATGAAGACTTGATTCACATAAGACTCAATTAGCAAAGCTCACATACCTGGATACGGATCTTCATTTTAGCCATGTGACTGTAATTTTCAAAGCCCATATCACTCAACTGAAAAAAAATTAAATTTTTAAAAATACATGTCCTCATTTTGGTGTGTTGCCTTTGTGAATAGCCTATAAACTGATGCAAGAATTCTTTTTTTCTGAGGGCTTAAATTATACATTTTTAGAAAGGTTTTAATTTTTTAGACAGGTAAATGTATCAAAGCAAAGTAAAGTATGTAGCATACGTGCTTACCATTTGCATCCAGGATGTGGAACTTTAGGCTTTTTTTTCTTTGGTTATCTTTAATTAGGAAACGTTTATTAAAAGTTTCCAGAAAGACAGTACAATAGGAGATACATGCACATTCATTTCGGTATGCACAGAAAGCCTTCAAGGTAGTCATAGCTTGGTTTACATTGCAGTATATAATATCTAGGTATAATAATCTAGGTATCACAAAACCATTCAAACAATTCAGCATGGGTAGACTACAACTTCAGTCATGCAGCAGAACAAATGTACCACAGAATCCTGCCTAGCACAAGGTCACAGGTGACAGGCCAGGTGTGGCCAGCCAGTTATCCCACACTTTTTCAAATATTGCAGGGCACCTCCTATGTTGGAAAATAAAATGCTCAAGTCACAGCACATGCCTCATATGATGAATCCATTCCTGATTGGTTGGTGGTTGCTCAGACGTCCAATATTGTAATCGAAGCTTCCTAGCTTGGAACAGTGCTCTAGAGACAGCTGTTTTAATGAGAATGAACTGATATTCATCTAGTATTCCTAAAAGTCATGGTTTGGGATCTAATTTTACATTGGCTTAAAAGGCTGAATTTATGGTTTTGGTGACACTCACCCAGTACCTATGAAGCTTTGGACAATGCCAAAACATGTGTAATAGAGAGATTAGCTTTACCAGCAAACTGTGTTCACACCAAGAGACCATATACTAGTTCACCTCCAGCCTTACAGAATGGTAGCAGGCTCTCCAAGCATGAAGCGCACACTCCGTGGGGACAGGGTGACATCATTACCCTAATAAAGATGTACAATACGGTCTCATTAGGCAAGCACCTGTTAAGGAATTATACTCCTTACTAGTGATGAGCTGAACACTGCCGTTTGGTTCGCAGTCGAACATTCAAACAACGAAAGTTTGACCGTGAACTTCGAACAGGGACAATTCACCAAGCAATATCTTTCCACATCAGTGTATGAGGTAAGATACTGCACAGCTACTAAAATACCGCATGAGCTATATTATTAAGTGAAGACTTTCTTTAATGTTTCCGCTGTCAGCAGCGTTGCCCGCTGACAGCTGAATGTAAAAAGAATTGCCGGTAAAACTTTTTTCTAAAAAAACAACGTGCGGTCCCTCCATGCATACCAAGCCCTTTGGTTCTGATATGGATTTTGAGGGGAACCCCCACACCAAAAAAAAAATGGCATGGGGTCCCCCACAAAATCCATACCAGACCATTACCCGAGCATGCAGCCCAGCAGGTCATTAACGGGGGTGATGACCAAGCACCCCCCCTCCTGAACCATACCAGGCCACATGCCCTAAACATGGGGGGGTGCTTTGGGGGAGGGGGCCTCCCCCCAGAAGCACCTTGTCCCCATGTTGATGCGGATAAGGGCCTCTTCACCACAGCCATGACCGGTGGTTGTGGGGGTCTGCAGGTGGGGGGCTTATTGGATTCTAGAATCCCCCTTTAACAAGGAGGCCCCCAGATCCCGGCCCCCCATCCTTTGTGAATGAGTATGGGGTACATGGTACTGCTACCCATTCACTAAAAAACTGCAGTGTAAAAAATTACAGGAGACAGTCTTTGACAAGTCTTTTATTTCAAACAAAAATAAAAAAAAATGTCCCCCAAAGTAGATCCAATGTCAATAATGATGCCTGCGGCCACCACTGACCCTAAATAAGGAAGGGAAAAATAAAGTTCCGCTCTCGACACTGGTTCCCGATGTCTGACAGCTGCGCTGGGATGACAGTGCTTAAATACTGGGATGACTTCACAAGGGGCAGGGACATCATGTTCTGTGATAGGCCAAAGCATTGCAGCTGACCTGTGGTCAACACTGTCGGGGCACAGTGCATTGTGGGACGCGGAAGGTGAACAGCCTGCTGCACGCCCTTACTGTTCGAGTGTTCGCCAAACACACAAACGACTGATGTTCGAGTTGAACTTATGTTTGACAAGAACATCAAGCCCACCCTGCTTATTATTATTTCCTGATGGCACAGGTGAGAGGGATTCTCCACTGTCTGTACCCCTTGCATTTTTTCTGTTACACTGAACTGCATCAGCTTATTATTGTTCTGTAGTATGCTGACATCTAGTGACAGTTTAGAGCCACTGCAACTTGTTTACTTATGTGGCTTGGCATGTCCCTCTGTCCTCCCCTATTTAGTGTTAGGTAGTTTAGTCCTAGCGAGACCTTCTTTACTTTTTCCATGTTCCCTCAGTCAGTGTTAGTACTTTCCAGAGACAGGGCCTATGAAAGTCATTGTCTTCTTACATGTTAAAGGATTGGAAAAACATCCGCTGTACTACAATTAGCTGAAATAAAATTGCATTGGATTCAAATTGTCACATATGGGTGAGATTGTAGACCCTCCATGCAGCCTGCACACTGGATGGCACACCCAGGCATGCTACAGCTGACTCTGGTACAGAGAAGAACAGAAATGAGAATCTTGGAAAACATGGAATACAGAATTCACAGGAATAGCAGGAGTCTAGGATAGGAAGGATACCTATTGATACTGACAAGGTAGAACCCAGACTACCTGCACATACAAAGAAGGTAGGAGTCCTCGATGTGATTGATGAATAAAGCTCTGGACCCATTCTGGAGATTAGTGGTGTGCTGGTGACATTCTCTCGCTCTGATTACCTTTTGGTTCCAGATGGTGGTCACTGCAGCACCAAGCCTCATGCACATTGCTAAACGTAGGTAAACATGGCTAAACAAAGTCTCAAGAAGCCATGTACACAAGAAAGCACTGGGGGTACACTAGCAATCTCTTTAGGAAGCCAGGGACACAAAGAAGAACTGGGGGTACACTAGGGAACTTCTTGGAAATCAATGGGGGTCCTTGCACTAGAAAAACTAGTTGTTGCTCAAGCAATGCATAAGGGAACGAGTCAAGGTTAAATAGAAAGGATGGCTGGGCTAAGCATGTAGCTAGCTGAATCAGCAGCAAGTGGTTAACAAGTTTGAAACATAAGTTTTGTGGGATAACAGCAGAACCTTACAAATTAAAGCCATGAAACTACAAGTTCCTGCGAATCCAAAGCGACAAATCCACAGCAAAGCTGCACACATGGGACACAACTTCTGTGTCTTTTTGAAAAGTTAGCTGGCTGTGGATGGTGCCATATGTTCAATACACTGTGTGAACAATTATTAGGCAAGTGAGTATTTTGACCAAATCATCATTTTTATGCATATTGTCCAACTCCAAGCTGTATAAACTTGACTGCTTATTGGATTTAAGCATATCAGGTGATGTGTATTTTTGTAATGAGGGAGGGTGTACCCTATATCAAGGTATGCATAATTATTAGGCAGCTTCTTTTCCTCAGGCAAAGTGGGATTCAGTGCTCTTGAAATTGCTAAGATATTGGGGCGTGATCACAGAACCATCAAACGTTTTGTTGCAAATAGCCAATAGGGTCACAAGAAATGTGTTGAGAAAAAAAGATGCAAATTAACTGCCAAATATTTGAGAAGAATCAAATGTGAAGCTACAAGGAACCCATTATCGTCCAGTGCTGTCATATTTCAGAACTGCAATCTACCTGGAGTGCCCCGAAGTACAAGGTGTTCAGTGCTCAGAGACATGACCAAGGTAAAGAAGGCTGAAACCAGATCACCACTGAACTAGACACATAAGTTGAAATGTCAAGACTGGGCCAAGAAATATCTGAAAACAGATTTTTCACAAGGTTTTATGGACTGATGAGATGAGAGTGACTCTTGACGGATCAGATGCTGCCTGCCTTCCCTTACATCCGAACGACTCCATCTAAGGGAGAACATACAATCATCTTCCGCCCCGCTAACTCCCCACTTCTACTGGTAACTGTCATCAGCAGAGAGAGGGCAGGAGCAGAGAGTAGGGACAGGGTTGTGATATGGACTGATGGGGGGATCCTGTGCTGGGTCTAAAAGAGAGGGTAGGGGGGTTCCTTTGCTGGAACTGACAAAAGGGGGTAATCCTGTACTGGAACTGCCGGGGGAGAGGGGGGTGGATTCTGTGCTGGAACTGATGGGAGGGGTGGAGGGGGGGATTCTGTGCTGGGACTGACTGGGGGGGATACTTTGTTGGAACTAAGAAAGGGGGAGGGGGGTTCTGTGCTGAAACTGACAGAGGGGGGTGGGGAAATCCTGTGGTGGGATTGACATAGTGGGGGGGAGATCCTGTGCTTGGACAGAAGGAGAAGGGGGATCCAGTGCTGGGACTGATGGGAGGGATCCTGTGCTGGAATTGACAGAGGGGATCCTGGGGTGTGCTGTGTGTGCCAGGGCTATTTTTCTGGTGGAGTGTACAGGAACTCAGTTCCGGCACCTCTGCCGATGGATACTGGCGAGGGCTCACATGTGCTTTGATTTCTGAAGAGCGATCCATATTTAGATCGCATTTCAGAGAGCATAAGAGAGGCAATGAGGAGGTGTTGTATTGCCTCCACACTGCCTGCTTTAACCCCTTGAACTCCACACAGCACATGGTTGCGGTGCGCATGCACCTTCACTTGAATGGGTCATATAAATTATATTGCCAAAACTATTGGGACGCCTGCCATTATACGCACATGTTTGTATGTGACTAGTTTCTCAGAAGGTGTCTTGAAGCTGTCATTACCAAAAAATTAGCTTGTACGAAATAATAAATACATTAGCGTGTGTAATACTTTTCCCCTGTGTCATTCCATTTTATTACACATAACTTCATTTCTGAAAGTGTTTGATTTGGTTTCTAATGTAAGTATGGATTGCATTGATTGTTACCGACATGTGGTGAACATGTCATATCAATAGCACCTTTAGAAAAATAGTGACATGTTCAATACTTATTTTACCCACTGTATGTGTGTGTGTGTATATATACACGCGCGCACACACAAGCATATGTTTGAGCTATGGGGTGCACACTCTAATGCAATAGGCTGCACACACCTATGCTCTCATTTTTTTATGCAAGGACATTTGCCAGGAAGATCTGGCATAAAAACATTAGTACCGTGTGTCACAATCATGCCCACAGGGAGAGGTGCGGTTCTCCATTTTACTCCAAATTCCTGCATTGTGGTATTTCTCTTAAACTAATATGCAGTCACCTGAGAGGGGGAGGTGTAGTATCGTGCATATAAGAGCCAGGCACAGGATCTTCCTGTAGTAGGAAGGCTTCATGTATCTCCTCATTCCCCCTCCCTCAGGAATGCAAGCAGCGTATGATGCTGAGCCTGCCTAACAATGCCTCTGCCAAATAAGGAAGATACTAGTTGATGTTGTGTAGAAAAAAGGAAGCTGTTAGTTTTTGTGAGTAGTTAGACAAGTGAGGACCGTCTTCGATATAACATCTATCGGACAGAAAGCAAAGGAGAATCTCGCGGCAACAACGAAACCCAACGCGAGACCAGAAATCCCTTTTTTAGCTCATCAGATTTGAAACTGCTTAACTCCAGGCATTTATTTGGCAAGTACTTATTTATCTAAACTTCTTTCTGTTATCTATTTGCTGTGCTGTTGTGCTCTGTATATTTATATATATATTGGTTACATCTTCTATCTGTAAATATTTCTACTGCACCCTTTTGACCTTTTAGTAATAAATCTTACTTTCTAAAAGTGTTGAACTGTTTCTATAGCTCCTGAATGTAACTTACGAGTCCCTGCCACTGAAGAACGCTACTATGAGTATTTAACCCTCTGTATAACCGGTCTGTAGAGATAGCGGGATACTGACGATTAACCAATCATCCTAGTGTATTGCTGAGTTTCCTCTTTCTCTGTATAAAAAGGAGGTGGTGGCAGTGTGAAGAGTTAATTGCGTAATTAACCTGACTCAGTAACAATCGCATTCAGGCTGCCGGTACGTCGATCGTGGTCCAATTAGCGGGAACATCGGTGTGCAGGGTGCAGCTGGGTGTGGCATTGTTACACACGTGACCGCGCGGTTTTAGATTGGCTAGTCCTTCGGTCACGAGTTTGGTGAGAAGGGCTGGGGTAAGATGCCGCGCCCGTCACACCATGCACAAGGAGTCTGAGGGTGATCTGTTACATGGATGTATGGATCACCCTACTTCTTTCACATGGTTGAAAAGAAAAGGATCAATCAATTATGGTGGCAGTTGATCAAGGGTAAATGGTTAGGGTATTTACTGTAGAGTGCTATTTTTACCATAAAGCATGCAATACTACTACAGCTACTACAGAGCGTGCAGTCATGTTACACAGAGCTCTGCATGTGACCAGAGTGTGCTGCTAAGTTACCCCACAATGCAGCATGTTACCAGAGTGTGCTGCCATGTTACCCCACGGTGCAGCGTGTGACCAGAGTGTGCTGCCATGTTACCCCACGGTGCAGCATGTAACCAGAGTGTGCTGCCATGTTACCCCACGGTGCAGCGTGTGACCAGAGTGTGCTGCCATGTTACCCCACGGTGCAGCATGTGACCAGAGTGTGATGTCATGTTACCCCACCGTGCATCATGTGACCAGAGTGTTCTGCCATGTTACCCCACCGTGCGTCATGTGACCAGAGTGTGCTGCCATGTTACCCCACGGTGCAGCATGTGACCAGAGTGTGATGCCATGTTACCCCACCGTGCATCATGTGACCAGAGTGTGCTGCCATGTTACCCCACCATGCGTCATGTGACCAGAGTGTGCTGCCATGTTACCCCACAGTGCAGCATGTGACCAGAGTGTGCTGCCATGTTACCCCACCATGCGTCATGTGACCAGAGTGTGCTGCCATGTTACCCCACAGTGCAGCATGTGACCAGAGTGTGCTGCCATGTTACACAGAGTTCTAGATGTGACCAGAGTGTGCTGCCATGTTACCCCACAGTGCAGCATGTGACCAGAGTGTGCTGCCATGTTACACAGAGTTCTAGATGTGACCAGAGCAGGGGTGGACTGACCATTTGGAAACTCAGGCACTGCCCGGGGTCAGTAGGTGGCCCCATGAGATGCCCCTGCTACCTTTTTCATAGGCTTTTTTGAGTTTGGGCAAGGACACAGGGGCCCCATGATCCCCTATTGCCCGGGGGCCCCATGAGTTGTCAGTCCGCCCCTGGACCAGAGTGTGCTGCCATGTTACCCCACAGTGCAGCATGTGACCAGAGTGTGCTGCCATGTTACCCCACAGTGCAGCATGTGACCAGAGTGTGCTGCCATGTTACCCCACAGTGCAGCATAATACCAGAGTGTGCTGCCATGTTACCCCACAGTGCAGCATGTGACCAGAGTGTGCTGCCATGTTACCCCACAGTGCAGCATAATACCAGAGTGTGCTGCCATGTTACCCCATGGTGCAGCATGTGACCATAGTGTGCTGCCATGTTACACAGAGTTCTAGCTGTGACCAGAGTGTGCTGTTACCTGTTACCACAGTGCACCTCAAGTTACTGTAGAGGGGTGGCCACTTACTCTGTTAAGATGCTGGCACAGACTCCTTTAACTCCTTTTCCTCTCACTCCTAGGGTTCCTGGAAACACTCAGGGAAGATAAGTTTCTCTGCTTTCCTCCCTCAGCAGTTTAGAGAGGCCGTGAGTGCTGGTTCACATTTATGAGGATTGTATGCGGTTTGAACCGCATCCAATTCGCATGACATGTGAAATACCATTGCTTCCTTTGATGCCTGTTCACATATGTCCGGTGCACGATTGGTGCAGATTCAGTGTGGTTTTAAAGTCATGTCCGATTTCTGAGCATTGCGGTCCGGTTCAGGTGCGGATTGCAGGCTACTGCCTTTCATAGGAACCATTCCTAAACCGCATATGTGTGAACAAGATAAGATCCTGAGCTAATCCTGTCCTGAACCTGATATGAACCTGTGAACAGCTGCTGTATCAATTACACTGTTCAACAAATTTTTATTTTTTGCCAGTTTTGGAAACAAAAGGATCCATTTCTTAATGAATTTCACATTCTGAGTTCAAATATAACAATGAAATTTGTCAATTGGCTCTAGTTTTTCTGTAAACGGAAAGTTTTCTACTATAGGTGTAATGACTACATAATGCACAATAATTATATAGATAGATGTCTTTCCACAAATATAAAGCAAGTAATATTGACTACATAACAAAGCCTAAATGGCATAATATATTGCATAGGATTACCAAGAAAAATTATAGCCATAAGCTAAGTTGAATCATTTTAATACTTAGGATTCTCATTAGTTTTGTCTTCAGTTTGTGTCGGTTTTGCTTCTCTTGGCTTTTCTCTTGTATTCAAGGAAAGGGCTATCTCTTACAACTGTCCAGCAATAGTCAGCAAGAATTGATGGGCTCCATTTACCTTGATATCTTCTTTCCATAGCTGCAATGTCTTGATGGAAGCGCTCTCCGTGTTCATCACTCACTGCTCCACAGTTTGGTGGGAAAAAATCCAGATGCGAATGTAGAAAATGAATTTTTAGAGACATGTTGCAACCCAGATTTCTGTAAGTCTGGATGAGTTTTTCTACCACTTTCTTGTAGTCTGGTGTTTTATTGTTTCCAAGAAAATTTGATATCACTGATACAAATGCTGTCCAGGCAGCCTTTTCCTTTCCACGCAACAGAGAAAGAAACTCATCATCATGAATAAGTTTACGAATCTGTTGCCCAACAAAGACTCCTTCATTTATTTTTGCAGCACTAAGTGCTGGAAATTTGCTAATCAGGTACTTGAAACCTGCTTTATTCTTGTCCATTGCCTTAACAAAGTTTTTCATTAATCCCAACTTGATGTGTAATGGAGGTAATAAGATCTTATTGCTGTCTACAAGTGCTGGATAGTTAACATTTTTTTCTCCAGGCTGCAATGACTGGCGTAATGGCCAGTCTCTTTTGGCATAGTGCATTTCTCTCGCACGACTGTCCCACTCACAGAGGAAGCAGCAGTACTTAGTATATCCACCTTGAAGGCCAAGTAGGATAGCAATCACCTTCAGGTCACCACAAATCGACCATTGATGTTCATCATAGTTGATGCACCTTAAAAGCTCTTTCAAGTTTTCATACGTTTCTTTCATTGAAACTGCGTAAGCAACTAGAACTGACGGCAGCTGATTGCCATTATGGAGCAAAACAGCTTTAAGACTCGCCTTTGAAGCATCAATGAACAGCCTCCACTCATCGGGATCATAGCATACGCCGATGGCTGAGATTAAACCATGAACATTGTTACATACAGCAGTATCACCTTCCTGGACGAAGAATGGGATCAGATCTTTCTGACGATGACGGTAGAAAGACGTACGAACATCACTTGCTAGGAGATTCCACTGTTGTAGTCTTGACCCCAAAAGCTCTGCCTTGTTCTTCGGAAGATCCAGGTCTCTGATAAGATCGCTCAATTCCACTTGTGTAATGAGGTGTGGTTCAGTGGGTGTGGATGGAAGAAAGTCTGGGTCATGTGAGGTTGACGGTTGATGACTACACGCTTCAGGTTCTTCCTCACTTGACTCAACCACGAAGGATTCTGGTGCTTTAGGAATTGGTAGCCCCTCTCCATGAGGAACTGGACGTATTGCCGATGGAATATTTGGATAGTGCACAGATAACTTTTTCTTCTTATTTAGCCCTTTTGTTGGAGGCACCATACAAAAGTAACAATTACTAACATGATCTGTTGGCTCTCTCCAAATCATTGGCACAGCGAAAGGCATAGATGCCTTTTTTCCATTCAACCATTGCTCCAGTGCCGTCCCACAAGAATTGCAGCATATATGTGGTGCCCAGCTCTTGTCCTGGTCTCCTATCTTGCAGCCAAAATACAAGTTGTAGGCTTTCTTAATCATTCCTGTTGTTAGGAATGGACTGGCCAGCAATGGTGGGACTCACCTGCCTTTTGATCTGCAGTACCAGGGCTGGCCAGCGGGTGCTCCCAGCAATCAGAGACTCAACCTTTCAGCCAGCTAACACCTGGAACTGATGATACTGGTGTATTTAAGGGATGGCCAGACTTGCAGACTCTGCCTTGGTGTTGTGTTTGTCCTGGGCCCTGTATCCTGTTTCTGTCCTGCATCCTGGTTCTGTCCTGCATCCTGTTTCTGAACCACTGCTGACTTCTCCTGCTCTGATCCCGGCTCGCTCCTGACCATCCCTCTGTCTGACCCTCTGTACCACGCTGCTTGCTACCTGTTCTGATCCCTGGCTTGTGACCCTGACCAATCTCCGCTTGCTCCCCCTGTACCTACCTGCCCTATTGATATTGACCCGGCCTGCCTGACGACGCTTGCTTGTATGTACTGTTATCTGTGGGTGGTTTGGTTTGTTTGCACTGTATTATGTTTTAGTATAGCACTGCGTTTATGTTTGTATTGTTAGTGTTAATAAATCATATTGTTTATAACATATCTGAGGTCTGCGTTTCCCTGCGTCAGTCACACATCTCTGGTCACACCTGGGAGCCCTGACATTACACCAAGGCCAATCCTGACCAGAAGTGGCTGCACAGGGAAGCCATCTTGGCTTGTTGATGGGAAGGATGGATCTGGATGAGGTTGAGTATTTATCTCTGCTAGTGCTTGATGACAGAGAGTATGCTTATCAGACTCTGAAGGAGTAGCCCCGGGATGAACTGCTAGAATGTATCCGGCTCGCTCATGTTCTAGTAGATCAGGGCACAGATTTCTCTATGGTGCAGCCATTGATTCAGGTTTGTGTTGAGTTGGTTTCATCTGGTTCCCCCGAATGCAGGGATGAATTTTTGCCACCATTTAGTGCCGACCAGGTTGAGTCCCTGGTGTGGTTATTAGAGGATGATGTGGGTTACTTTCTGGAGCGTTATTCCACATGTTCACCACAGACACTAAGAGATTGTATAAACGCAGTGCAGTCATTGGCCAGACAGGCTTTGTGTAACCTCAGCTTTGTTCAACCCCTACTGCAGACATGGACAGACTTGTTGCACCCAGCCTCAGTCAGCTTACAAAAACCCAGTCCTGCTTCTAACTCTACTCCTGTATTCCCACCAGCTCCTCCAGTTACAGCCCAGTATACTTGGCTATCTACCGCATGTCAGTACCCTGTTCCCACTCGCTGCACCTATCCTGCCTTTAACCCTGTAAAAAAGCCCTCTGTAGCAACTGCTCCCTCTCCTGTTCCATCCTCCAGTTTTTCTCTGTCTCCAGCTGCTCCATTCGTTTGCAGACCTGCGTTTACTTGCAGTGCTCCAGTAGTTAAAACCAGAAAAAAGCGAAAATTCTTTCCAACCAATACCATCCTGCCAGTATCCAAACCGGTGAACCTGCCTTCCGTGACTCAGCCTGAAGCCTCTACTCAGCCGGATGCCTCTCTTCAGCCGGATGCCTCTCTTCAGCCTGATGCCTCTCCTCAGCCTGATGCCTCTCCTCAGCCTGATGCCTCTCCTCAGCCTGATGCCTCTCCTCAGCCTGATGCCTCTCCTCAGCCTGAAGCCTCTCCTCAGCCTGATGCCTCTCTTCAGCCGGATGCCTCTCTTCAGCCGGATGCCTCTCCTCAGCCTGATGCCTCTCCTCAGCCTGATGCCTCTCCTCAGCCTGATGCCTCTCCTCAGCCTGAAGCCTCTCCTCAGCCTGAAGCCTCTCCTCAGCCTGAAGCCTCTCCTCAGCCTGATGCCTGCATTCAGCCTGATGCCGCTACTCAGCATGATGAACTGATCCAGCCCGACGATCCTATTAGGCCAGTTGACTCGATGCCCGCTGTTGATCCAGATGATCCGGTACCTGATCCAGTGCCCGCTGTCGTGCCAATTGACTCAGAGCCCGCTGTCATACCTGGTGACCCGGTGCCCACTGCCTTGCCAGATGACGCGGTGCCCGCTGGCAAGCCAAATGACCTGATGCCTGGTGACCCAGTGCCCGCTGTCATACCTGGTGACCCGATGCCCGCTGTCGAGCCAGACAATCCGATACCTGATGACCCGGTGCCCACTGTCGTGCCTGTTGACTCGGAGCCCACTGTCTTGCCAGACGACTCGGTGCCCGCAGTCTTGCCAGACGACTCGGTGCCCGCAGTCTTGCCAGACGACTCGGTGCCCGCAGTCTTGCCAGACGACTCGGTGCCCGCAGTTTTGCCAGACGACTCGGTGCCCGCAGCCTTGCCAGACGACTCGGTGCCCGCAGTCCCGCCAGTTGACTCGATGCCCGCTGTTCCGCCAGTTGACTCGGTGCCCGCAGTCTTGCCAGACGACTCGGTGCCCGCAGTCTTGCCAGACGACTCGGTGCCCGCAGTCTTGCCAGACGACTCAGTGCCCGCTGTTCCGCCAGTTGACTCGGTGCCCGCAGTCTTGCCAGACGACTCGAAGCCTGCTGTACCGCCAGTTGGCTCGGTGCCCGCAGTCTTGCCAGACGACTCGGTGCCCGCAGTCTTGCCAGTCGACTCGGTGCCCGCAGTCTTGCCAGACGACTCGGTGCCCGCAGTCTTGCCAGACGACTCGGTGCCCGCAGTCTTGCCAGACGACTCGATGCCCGCAGTCTTGCCAGTTGACTCGATGCCCGCAGTCTTGCCAGTTGACTCGATGCCCGCAGTCTTGCCAGACGACTCGATGCCCGCAGTCTTGCCAGACGACTCGGTGCCCGCAGTCTTGCCAGACGACTCGGTGCCCGCAGTCTTGCCAGACGACTCGGTGCCTGCTGTTCCGCCAGTTGACTCGATGCCCGCTGTTCCGCCAGTTGACTCGGTGCCCGCAGTCTTGCCAGACGACTCGGTGCCCGCAGTCTTGCCAGACGACTCGGTGCCCGCAGTCTTGCCAGACGACTCGGTGCCCGCAGTCTTGCCAGACGACTCAGTGCCCGCTGTTCCGCCAGTTGACTCGGTGCCCGCAGTCTTGCCAGACGACTCAAAGCCTGCTGTTCCGCCAGTTGGCTCGGTGCCCGCAGTCTTGCCAGACGACTCGGTGCCCGCTGTTCCGCCAGTCGACTCGGTGCCCGCAGTCTTGCCAGACGACTCGGTGCCCGCTGTTCCGCCAGTTGACTCGATGCCCGCTGTTCCGCCAGTTGACTCGGTGCCCGCAGTCTTGCCAGACGACTCGGTGCCCACTGTCGTGCCTGGTGACTCGGTGCCCGCCGCTTCGTCTGGGGGCCCGAGACCTGTTGCTCCGCCTGAGGGCCCGAGACCTGTCGCTCCATCTGGGGGTCCGGCGCCCGCCGCTCCGCCTGAGGGCCCGAGACCTGTAGCTCCGCCTGAGGGCCCGAGACCTGTCGCTCCATCTGGGGGTCCGGCGCCCGCCGCTCCGCCTGAGGGCCCGAGACCTGTAGCTCCGCCTGGGGGTCTGGCGCCCGCCGCTCCGCATGGGGGTCCGGCGCCCGCCGCTCCGCCTGGGGGCCCGATGCCCGTCGCCCCGCCTGGGGGTCCGATGCCCGTCACCCCGCCTGGGGGTCCGATGCCTGTCGCCCCGCCTGGGGGTCCGATGCCTGTCGCCCCGCCTGGGGGTCCGATGCCTGTCGCTCCGCCTGAGGGCCCGAGACCTGTCGCTCCGCCTGAGGGCCTGAGACCTGTTGCTCCATCTGGGGGTCCGGCGCCCGCCGCTCCGCCTGAGGGCCCGAGACCTGTCGCTCCATCTGGAGGTCCGGCGCCCGCCGCTCCGCCTGAGGGCCCGAGACCTGTCGCTCCGCCTGGGGGTCCGGCGCCCGCCGCTCCGCCTGGGGGCACGATGCCTGTCGCCCCGCCTGGGGGCACGATGTCTGTCTCCCCGCCTGGGGGCCCGGTGCCTGCTGCCCCGCCCGGGGGCCCAGTGCCTGCTGCCCCGCCCGGGGGCCCGGTGCCTGTAGCCCCGCCCGGGGGCCCGGTGCCTGCTGATCCGCCCGGGGGCCCGGTGCCTGCTGCTCCGCCTGGTGGCCCGCTGCCTGCTGCTTCGCCTGGTAATCCGATGTGCCTCTGCCCGGAGTCCTGCCCGATGTGCCTCTGCCCGGAGTCCTGCCCGATGTGCCTCTGCCCGGAGTCCTGCCCGATGTGCCTCTGCCCGGAGTCCTGCCCGATGTGCCTCTGCCCGGAGTCCTGCCCGATGTGCCTCTGCCGGTGTGCCTCTGCCCGGAGTCCTGCCCGATGTGCCTCTGCCCGGAGTCCTGCCCGATGTGCCTCTGCCCGATGTGCCTCTGCCCGGAGTCCTGCCCGATGTGCCTCTGCCCGGTGTGCCTCTGCCCGGTGTGCCTCTGCTCGATGTGCCTCTGCCCGGAGTCCAGCCCGGTGTGCCGCTGCCCGGAGTCCTGCCCGGTGTGCCAGTCTTTGATATCCCGCCAGTTGCCAGACCCGGGCGGTGGAACATTTTGCCCAGCTAGGACTGTTTGGAGCGTCCTGAGGCCGCTCCTTGAGGGGGGGGTACTGTTAGGAATGGACTGGCCAGCAATGGTGGGACTCACCTGCCTTTTGATCTGCAGTACCAGGGCTGGCCAGCGGGTGCTCCCAGCAATCAGAGACTCAACCTTTCAGCCAGCTAACACCTGGAACTGATGATACTGGTGTATTTAAGGGATGGCCAGACTTGCAGACTCTGCCTTGGTGTTGTGTTTGTCCTGGGCCCTGTATCCTGTTTCTGTCCTGCATCCTGGTTCTGTCCTGCATCCTGTTTCTGAACCACTGCTGACTTCTCCTGCTCTGATCCCGGCTCGCTCCTGACCATCCCTCTGTCTGACCCTCTGTACCACGCTGCTTGCTACCGGTTCTGATCCCTGGCTTGTGACCCTGACCAATCTCCGCTTGCTCCCCCTGTACCTACCTGCCCTATTGATATTGACCCGGCCTGCCTGACGACGCTTGCTTGTATGTACTGTTATCTGTGGGTGGTTTGGTTTGTTTGCACTGTATTATGTTTTAGTATAGCACTGCGTTTATGTTTGTATTGTTAGTGTTAATAAATTATATTGTTTATAACATATCTGAGGTCTGCGTTTCCCTGCGTCAGTCACACATCTCTGGTCACACCTGGGAGCCCTGACACCTGTTATCCTCCTTTTTTGTGAGATAAAAGTTATTTCACCGCAGATATAGCAGAAATTATCTGCTTTATTCACACAAGTTCGAGGCATTACTGAGTAGCCTATATAAGCATAAAACGAAATGTAAAGACGCTGTCGAACTACAATCAGCTACAGATACTGCAGCTTTTATGCAGTGAAGTGATGCAATTAAAGGCTAATATTGCATCATCTCAGTATACATGCAATTTTCTATTGGTCACCAGTATCAATTGCGCAATATGCAGCTGAAGTTGCATCATAATTTTGAATGGCTTACGTCATTAGATGGGTGAATATATCATGGAAACTAGAGCCAATCAACATTTTTTAGGGTCATTTTCGTTTTCAGCACCCCAAAATTATGTAAGATTAGCTAATTTTATGCCCAAAACTTTTTACCTGTTGAACAGTGTTATCTGTGAGAGCTGAGCTTCAGTCCGCACCGTTCATGTGTAAATCAGCTGTGATAGTTGGTGAAGGGATCTGTAGCCAGGTGAGAGGCCCTCTGTTGTCAGAATAGTGTGCGAACAATGGGGCAGGAGCCTAATAGCATGCAGCTTCCCAGGAGGATCCAGCCTGTGGGGAGCCCATCCCCAATTACTACTAGAGTACTCCGTTCCAGAGGTGTAGCCCCTGTGTGACCTCAGGTTTTTTGTTACCAGAGGTACCCTAGATTTCACTGACAGGCATGCTGTTTATGAGAATAAGCACGAATAGCTATTTGTTCTCCGGACTGTTTTAGTGAGGCAGTGATTCTCAGGTAGACTGTCTATTGTTATAGAGTATTATAGATACTATGTTATACAGCCACATTACCCTGACCACAAGGACATTGCTGTGAGTCTGTGTTTGTTCAGCTTTTATAGTCTGTTTTAAATTATTCTGCATTGTATTCCTGCTCTTTGCTATTCTGACCTGCTTTGCATTACTGATTTTATTGTTGCACCTCTTTGATCAACTGCAAGTTACAGTTTCCCTGATCATTCAGCTTATTATCCATCCTGTTATATTACCAGAGTGTTTTCCGCTATGTCACTGGCACTGGAGAGAGACTTCCTGTTTCTGTGACCCCACTGGAGGGAGACTTGCTTCGGTGACACCAATGGAAGAAATCTTCACAACAATTCTTGTCCCTCTGACCCCACTGGAGGGAGACTTTCTGTTTCTGTGACCCTACTAGGGGGAAACTTCCTGTTTCTTTGACCCCACTGGAAGGAGACTTCCCCTCACTTCCTGACCCTGTGATCCCACTAGAGAGAGACTTCCAGTTTATGTGACTCCATTGGAGGGAGACTTCCCTTCTTTTCCTGTGCCTGTAGAACCAATGGAGGGAGTCTTCCCCTCACTTTGTGTTTTGGGGACACCAATGGAAGAAATCTTCACAACAATTCTTGTCCCTCTGACCCCACTGGAGGGAGACTTCCTGTTTCTGTAACCCCCCACTGGAGGGAGACTTCCTGTTTCTGTGACCCCCACTGGTGTGAGACTTCCTGTTTCTGTGACTCCCCCCGCTGGTGGGATACTTCCTGCTTCTGTGATCCTACTGGAAGGAGATTTCCTGCTTCTGTGACCCCAGTGGTGGGAGATTTCCTGCTTCTGTGACCCCGGGGGTGGGAGACTTCCTGTTTCTGTGTCACCAGTGGACGGGGACATCCTGTTTCTGTGACCCCACTGGAGGGAGAATTCACCTCAATTCCTGACCCTGGATCAGACACAACCATGAAAACATTGTCAGAGGTTCAATGCCTTGCTTGCTGTACTATTAATATGTTCTTGTCTGTGACCCCATGTGATAGGTTTAAAGTCATTTCCTGTAGTGTAGCTACAATCTCTGATCTTAGTTTATCTGCTGTTGTGGCTGGAGGGGATAGAGATCAAATGTGAAGATAGCAGCCACAGCCAGTAACAGAAAACCTACAAAAGGGAGAATTAAATACTTCATTAAAGTAGACTACATGGAATGAACTAAACATTTAGCACATGCATGTTTTACATTTAAAAGATTGTCACCTAACCGTCCTGCTGTGTGGTGCTGAGCAGTGTGGCTGGAGAATAAGGGGGCATAATTTATGTTGAAGTGGATGAGCACACATTCAACATGTACAGTCCTAGTGTACCCGGCCCACCCAAATTCAATGCAATTCCCAGAGGTTGATGGGAAATGTAGTTTCCTATTATTGCAGAGAGAGAAGAGAGGATATTATGTAATCCCTGCTGTTACACATCTTTCTTGGCAGAGCAGATGCTGTTATCTTTTGAAGTAAAATGAAGACTTCTTGAAAGTTGAGTTAGACTTTTCTCTTCAATGGTAAGGAATTTCACAAATGTATTAACTGTTTATTGTTTTGTGTAGGGGTTGTACTAATGGGTGCTTTTTTTTTTCCTATCCCAGAGTTCTTCTTTAAATAACAGTGCCTATAGTTACTACAGTATCTGCAATTATCTAAGACCTTACCACATTTCGGACTGTATGTGTGCTCCCTTCCAGTTTTAGTACTTCTTACACGCATCCACCTGTGAATCCATCCCCAGCAATATGCTGGATTTTAGTTAAGGTCACAGGTATTACTAAGTGTCCCCATGAGATTGCAAGCCCTTGGATCCCCTTATTGGCTTAATTGAAGATTATTTAGAGTGGTCTTTTGTATTGGCTTTCCTTTTGTCTGTATCAGGTACTTTTCCGCTGTATCCAGGCAAGCTTTCTATCATCCGCTATCACTGGACAAATTTACTAGTCTCTTGTCAGCTATGCTTGGGCATGGACTTTGGAGTAAAAATGTGTCATGCTGACTCCTTTAGCCCTGGATCACACTTGTGCAGTGCTGTATATCGCATGTGATTCGCACAGTAACCGCACTACATTCCTGCGCAAATCACATGCAAATTCTGTGAGGTGTGATTTTAGTCATACATTTTGTATGGCTCAAATCGTACCGCATCCGCACCAAGAAGGTGTAGGACCCTTTTTTTGGTCCACACTAGAATCGGATCACATGGGTATTCACACTGATTCTGCACATCACACGTTTTGCGGACCAGTTTCGGGGTGTTGTTAACTTAACATACACACCCGCAGTGGTTCACATGAACAGGGTGCAATTGTGATGCGGTGCGGAACTTCTCAATCAACATGAACTATAATTAATCCTTCTGCTGCTAGCATTAGTAAATAGATAGGAAAGTATATCTCCTAGACTGTAAGCTTGAAAAAGCAGGGCTCTCGAACCCCTCGTGTATTGTATTGTTACTGTATTGTCTCATGTTCTGTCCCCCACTATAATGTACAGCGCTGAGCAAACCTTTTGGCGCTATATAAACACTGTATAATAATAATAATAATATGTACTTGTATTAAACTTTTCTTTACATTTCTTCATTTACTTCCTGGTTTCTGACCTCGGCAAATGATGTCATATATCCCAGGAATCTTCAAGAGGGGAAGAAAGGAGGAGGAGTTTTCTCAGCTAAACACATACTCCTCCCTGCATGCCTGAGCTAAGGGCAGACGGATTTCAGGAAGTAAATGCTACATGAATAATCTGCCCTTCCAAAGCAAAAAATGCTAGCAGGTGTTTTTCACAGCAATTTTTCAGCAAAATAAAAAATGGAGACACGAATGGGAGGTTTGCTTTAAATATTAAAAATGAGTTAAATAGTATTTTTGGTTTATGGTGATCAGTCAGTGCAGTTCCTCTTTTTAAATATCTTCCCACAGAGGCATGTGTCAGCAGACAAGATTTGCTGTCATGTCCTCCCTTCCCTTAGTCGTGGCTATCATTTGTTGAGGGTATTGGTGCCCACATATGTGAGTGGATAGTGTGATTAACCCATTGGCGCCAGCGCCTCCGACCCTTTAAGAGTTTCAGGAGGCGGGGCAAGGTTTTAGGGTCATGTGACCGCCATAATTCGCTGTCACGGCGGTCACATGATCGGGAAAGATCTCGATCGAAAGAGCAGATTGGGACCTTTCTGTGAGTACCAGACATGTTTCTTAATTGCACGCAAATGTGCGGCCACTCTGCGTCAAGGCCCAGACGCCGGGGTACGAAGAGGTTAAGGACTTTAATCGACTGTTACTCAGTCTTTCCAACTGAGCTTTGGTGTTTGGTGTTTAGCTCCAAAAGTTTGGCTTGTTTATGGTTATTAACGTTTAAATAAATTTTATAGAATGTACTTTTATGTTTTAACCCCAATAATGGGCCACAGCTTAGTATTTTCCAATATTTTGTCTTCTTTTTTATTTATTAGCCTTTTATTTTTTAGGGGGTTTAGTTATTATGGTTGTTAGAGTATACTTGTGCTGTCTGCAATCCACAACTGCCACTTATAAAATAAGTAAACCCAAGATTTCATATTCCTGATATGTACCTGCTGTACCATGTGCTTGTATGAAAGAATATCCTGTTCTCTTTGTATTGGATTTTTTGTGTTAAATCCCTGGTTTTCCTGCCAGTCCCTTTGCTCTCCTATAAAACTGACCATGCTAAGCAGGGGAGCACAGCGTGGTCAGCTCTCTAGCTATGCTGGGAACTCAGCCTGTTCTCCCCCAATTATCAGACTTTTCCTGACACTTCCTCCCTGCACAGACATTCACTGGGGGGAACAGTGTGCTGCTGTTTCTCCACCCTCATCTCTCTATTCAGCTGAGGACAGAGGGAATGTGATCACTTATAAAAAAGGGGAAAAGTGTGTGTGTAAACAGAATGTGTTTTTTTAATAGGGTGAGGGTTTACAATCACTATGCTATGTGAATGAGGCCTAAGATATTCAACACTGACAGTTCTGATGCAGCCTCACAATTTCTCACACAGTACTGCATAATCACACAGAAAATAAAACAGCAGAGCCACCTGTTGGCAGCAGAGTTCTGGTGCGCAGGGAGTATCAATATTGAACCTAAGTTTGTTTTCAGCACTGTGCACCATCTCTCAGAGCACACAGGTACACGGCAGAATCTGACACTGACAGGCGATGGATGGTTAAAGTCGTATAAGTGTCATTGGTCTCTGATTGGAACTTTCCAGGCTCCAGTTCTGTGTTATCGAGCTTTAGGCTGGCTTGAGTTTTGGCTCCACGGCTAAGAATATACTGCATCTGATGAGGATACTGGCGATACCAGAACAAATATGGACCACTGCTACTGGAGAAATATGTACAGGATAATGTTATTTTTTCCCCAATGTCACCGTAAAGATGCTGGTCTGCTGAGTTTATAGTATTTCCCTGGACATAATCTGAAATGAAAATAACAATATTTTGGTTTAACATCAATTGTTTAACTTCTCTTCAAATTGTAATACTAAAATAATGAAAAAATATGCAACCAACATATGAGTGCATCATACTTACTTGATAAAGAAAGTGTCAGCAAGGAGATAACTAATACAGATGGGATAAAGCTGATCATTGTCTCTGAATATACAACATACAGGTTTGCTGTGTGACTGATGTGTACCGATGAGGATCCTTCTGAGCTCCTTGATGTATAGTAATGTGGGAAGGAGGTGACAGTAACACAAACATCACTGACATCAACACACCCCCATGTTGTATGAAGACAGGAACTGGTTGACATGAAAATGAGACTAAGATCAGCCAGTCAGATAACTGTCATAAAGACTAGGCTATGACACGTAAGTGAAATTCTGTTGATCTTCCTTGCAGCCAAAACCCTACTCCTAACCTGGGTGGGTGACGTCATTGTGCAAAGAAAGAAGTAAACAGGGTCATCTTGTATGAGGAAAGGAACTGGATGACATAAAAATGAGAATAAGATCAACCTGACAGATGAATATCAGAGAGACAAGGCTATGACAATAAGTAACAGCAAAAATGGCATTATTCTAAATATGCTTTAATAATAAATGCATATACTGGATTATACATACTGGTTTTTGGTTTTTTTTGTTTTTTTTTGGGGGGGGGTTGCACAGTAGGGACATTATTATGTTTTAATGATTTTTGGCCTATTATGTTAAATCATTAAAAAAAATTATTTGTATTTACTGCATATATTTAGCCAGTAAATAAAACTATTGCTATATGAATAGTTAACATTCACTACTCTGACCAGAAGTAGGCAAAAAAGATTTGCTACAGACAAAGTCAGGACAACTTTGCTTTTATAGTCTGATCAGCATTGTTTCCAACCAAAAGATTGTGTGGTGCCAATCAAGACTGCACAGTGAAGATCTCTGCAGTGGAGCTGTTGGTATGGATCTAACTCTGCTAGGTACACTGTGGTGTGCTGCAAACATAACAAACACAACAAACACTTTTCTCCTGCGCTAGGAAAGGACTCAGTAGACCCAATAGGAATGTTCTGGAATTTTTTGGAATATGCACTGCTTGCTGACCTCAACAGACCGGGGTGGTCCAAATACACTGGATGCAAATGGAGAAACAGAAAAAGGGTGCACCGACCTAGTGCATTATCGTTTAAAATATTTATTGAAGAAACAAAGTAAGTATCATACTCACAATAGACATAAAAACACAGGCATGTCAAACTGAACAAGATGTATGATCCAAACAACATCTGAGTCCATACGATGGAACCCTGGATGACCAACTTGCTAACGCGTTTCGAGGACACAACCTCTTCCTCAGATCCAACCAGCATCCCAAACATAAACAGGGCCCTATCAACACAAAATTAAAAACAATATACCTCCAGAAGACTGAAAAAGTTATATATTCAACACTGAACTCCACAAGAAAATCCATTTGCAGCAAAAAAAAAAACAAAAAAAATTAGCTATGGACAGGATAGAAGTTAGAAGTGGCTGCTGTCTTCATATTAACCTCAAACTAGACTTGAAGACCCCTATAATAAAATAAAAAATCAGTAAAGGGTAACTGCCCAAAGAGCTAGCAATCCAACTTGTTCTTGACACAGATAGTAGTAGTCCTAATAAGGACTTTTGGGTTAAATGAAGAACTGCAAACACATTCGGATGGGCAAACAATATTTCACCACTGCGACTGATCCCCCCCCCCCCCCTCAGTGGCAGTGAAAGTTAACCCCCCCCACCTGCAATGATGAAATGGTAACATTTTAACCCATCATCCCCACTTCTGCATTTGTGATCATGGCAGTAAAGTTAACCCCCCTGCCATATTCACTTTTTGCCACCATGTGCTAAGCGTTCTGCAGGTGCATTACTTTGTCCATTGGGCTCATGAGGCTGATAAGATGGCTCTGTTTGCCGGTGGGGGGATAGGAAGGGTCTCCTCTTGACCAGCTCTGCCACTAGAGAAGCAGAAGCACTTGTATGTGTGCGTGTATATGTATATATATATATATATATATATATATATACGCACACATGCAAGTGCGTGTGTGTATATGTATGTATATATATATATATATATATATATATATATTTATATATATATATAATGTGTGTGTGTGTGTATATATATATGCACATGTCTTCTTTTAGTTTTCCTTTCTATGTAACATTGGGGAAATTTCTCTTAGCTTCCCATCCCAAAGACACAATGGCCCTGATTTACTAAGACTTGAGTCTACCAGCAGACTCTGAACATTCAGGCAGACTCAGTTAAATCAATCAAGACCTGTCAGTCTTCTGAGCGGCGTCTAGCAATCTCATTGACAAACGTCTACTTTGCTATTAGTAAATGTGGAATCGTGTCTGGCACATTTTTAGGTGCAATACCGGATATGTTCACTAGATGGCGCACAAGCGCGGGCTTGGTACCACTGGCGTTTTCTTGTTAGCATAAGAGAATACTTGGAATGTAACATAATTAGTACACCTATATTATAATTTTTTTTTTTTTTTGCTGTTTCTCCAAAATGATCAGACAACTAATGCATTTACTAATGAATGTCATACATTCTATTTACAAATGTTAAACATTTTCACACTTATATCTCAAATAATTTGGAATGTCTAGTTCTAAGTTCCCAATATAATAATATAGCTTCCTTCTCTTTAATCATGTAACTATTCTATGTTAAAGTCAAGTGCAGCGCTATAAGTGCATGTGATCAATAATGAACGCATGTAAAAACCAAAAAGTGCAAATAATTGCAATAATGATGTAAAATGGTAAATGGTGCTAAAATAAGTTCATATAATCATTCCTGAATAATGGAATGTCCTTCATGTGAGAGTACTAACTCAGAGAGTGCCTATGAATGGCACGTGTGGTTTCTCTGTGACGGAGAGTAGTGCATGAACTCGTGAAAGATAAACCACCCTTGGGACTGGTCTACACTCACCAGAACAAAAGTATTAATGTGCATGGGTTATATACATCACACATCTGGGGGTGCAGTGGTATGCTGGCAGCTATGGGTTAGTCATCCATCTCCAGCCATCCATCCATCAGGGTGGGTGCCCAAATGGTCCTGGGGAGGAATTAGCTCAGCCACAGGAGCCAGAAAGGTGCTTAATAGTGTAGTACACTGTCACAAGGGTGGATGACCTTTCACGAGTTCATGCACTACTGTTCGTGGTTATATTTATCTTGTGTAATACCATTTTAGTAGCCTTTACAATTTTACCAGCGCTCGCTTTATCATTTTTAAACAATGTAACTATTCTAAATTGTAGCTCACACTGTGTCTCCCACAGTGGCTTAGTGGTTAGAGCCCAGAATTTACAACACTTGGGTCATGGGATCTAATCCCAGTCATGGCTGTATCCCAGTTTGCATGCTTTCCCTGTATGGATGTGTTTCTGCCAACACTCAAAAGACATGCTGTTAGGTTCATTGGACCTAGTTACATAGCTGAGTTTCTGCCCTTAGATTATAAGCTCCTTGACATTTATGAACGTTAAAAAAATGGAGATCAATTTTCTGGGTTGTATCAGTGCCAGGAATATTGATCAATCAATTATGATTTTGCCTAATGACTAGAAAGTGGATGAATGTTACCTGCGTCCTGTTCTTCTGCCAATTTGGAAATGTGCAAGTTTCATGCTGTGTATATTTCATTGTAACTTTTTTATCTTCTTTTAAATCTGTCTCCTTATACAACTTGACCCCCTCCCCCACCCCATCATCACCTGTCCCATATGCAAATATATGGATCACCGCCCCACTCTTTTTAACTATTTACTGATCAAGTGAATGTGTCTCATTTTCTATCAGCTACAGCTCAGTTCTCACATTATTATACGATTGCTGATTGTATATCACCACTAGTCTGATTGAATTCACAATTCCTGGTCAGTCCCATTCCCTTACCTCTAATAATCTTTAGGGCCAGTTCACACTACATGTGTTTCAGTTGCTTTTTCAGCATCACAAACGCACAGAAAGAAGGTTATATGGTTGTCAATGTGATAGTTCACATCAGCACTTGCATTTTCAGTGCATTGCAGGTGCTGTAAACAAAGTTGAGCACGCTACATTGTTTCTGCACAGAACTGTACTGGAACATGTTGAAACGTCCTTGAATGTACTAAAACGCACACATCCCTAATTAAATTGAATAAAAAGAAAGTAGAAAAAACTAACTGGAAGGGATACAAAAACGCAATGCAACGTGTCCAAAATGCATCCAAAATGTACTGGAACACACTAAACATGCATGCCAAAAGGGCATTAAAAAAAATGCATTAGGAACACATCTAGACTGTTTCTATATTGTGAACTGGCCCTTAGGACTTGTTCACACCATTTGTAGTTCAGAAACGCATGCAAGAACACACATTTTCCAGCACAGCAAAGAAATGCAATGCCCTCTGTAGATGTGCGCAGGTACCATGCTGAAAATGTAATTGCACCTACAAAAGGCTATTAAAAATAGACCCGGGCGCGCATGCGCGGCCAGCTACGGGATGGACGCGCTTTGAATACAGCTCCGTCCACCCGCCAGCTATAACGCGGCACTCACCGGCCCCGGGGGAAACAAATCACCCCACAGTGTCATCTACCTCTGCCCGCATCCCGATCACCATGCCCCGCAGGAGGAGAGCCCCGGATCATCCCGGGAAACTGACGAAATACTTCCCTGCTATTGTGCAGGGAATCCAAGATGGCGGCCGCAGCAGAGACACACAGGGAGACAGCAGCCACAAGGAGGACTACAGGGCCCAGCACAGGGATCCGAGGCTGCAAGAATCGTTCTACCCAGGGGACCCTGGTGAGTTATCACCCCCTCTGTCCCCCACAACTAGCAGCCCTGCCAAATCCAGGCCACGTCTGGACCAGGACCCTAACCTCTCCTACCAAGCCCTAAATCTCACGCCTAAACCTGCCAGATATAGACGCATTCCCAGCAGCGGATCAGCCGCTAACGGAGGTGTCCATGAAACACCTGCTGACGTCACTCCGTCAATCTCTGCAAAACAACATTTTTGTGTCTTTAAACCAAATAACTAGCGTGGTACAGCACCAAGAACGCAGAATTTGCCACATTGAAAGCAGTTTGGGCGACATAATAACAGCGCATAACGCTCATGCAGATCACTCATCTGATATCGAGCAAATCAATTTAAAATTAGCAGACTTAGAAGATCGCTCGCGCCGCAACAACATCAAATTCAGAGGGATCCCTGAATCAGTGCCGAGCGAAAATCTGCTACCCTACATACAGCAATACTTCAAACTACTCCTCCCAACACTTTCAGATCTAGAGCTCGCGATTGATCGAGCCCACCGACTGCCCAAACCGGCGTTTCTGCCGGCATCTATTCCAAGAGATGTACTGATCCGGGTGCATTTTTACCACGTTAAAGAAAAAATTATGATTGCGGCTAGAAATCCACCACCTCTCCCGCCATCACATGCAAATCTCCACCTCTATGCGGACTTATCCAAAGCCACGCTCCTTAATAGGAAAAAAATGATTTCCATCACTAAGGCCCTAAGGAATCACGGCATAGCCTACCAATGGGGCTTCCCAACTAAATTAATAGTGCGACGACAAGGCAGAATATTCACCGTCAGGAACCTGGAAGCAGGCTTAGACCTGCTCAAGACATGGAATATCCTCCCTGCAGATACACAGGACACCACCTCTAACTCTGCCCAACGCATGGAGGCATCATAAGCTGTTACATGGAGCATTCCAGGTGCTGACATCTTTCCTTCCCCCCCCGGGGGTCATTTTTCAATGCTTACACTTCTGGCGATTGGCCTACATTTGATGAAGTTCGCTCTCCAAGTTCACATGTCACATGACCCTCCCAGCGGTCAAAGCCTGTTTATACCCCCCAGTTCTAAAGTAGCGATGTTGGCTACTTGGCCTATTTGCATTTCTTGCAAAACTATTTTTATTATCCCTTGTGTTTCCTCTCACTTTTTCCTAAGGCACCACCAGCTACTCCTCCTTACTCCTAATCGTGTAATCCTTGAGGCTACATGGGCCACTACCTGTAAACCTTCACTCGAGCCTTACTGGTACCACGACTATGCTATCACTTTCTTTCCCCAGGAGATTACCGAGTTTCGACCCTCTCAAACAACAACCCGACACTATATTTTCAACAAAGAAATTTATATAAATGATTAATATAACATCTCTTAACGTTAGAGGCCTAAACTCTCCTTTCAAGAGATCGCTGCTCCTTAAAGAAACCCGGAAATCCCAAGCCGACATTCTCTTTATACAAGAGACCCACTTCGCCACGGAAAAAACGCCTAAACTACACCTGCACCATTTCTCACAAATATTTATGGCAACCAATCCCAAAAAGAAAAACGGAGTTATTATAGCCATTAACGACTCTCTCCCTTTCCGCCTCATCTCGAAAATAGCCGACCCACATGGACGCTTTCATATCCTCATTTGCCAGATAAATGACATAACCCACACATTGGTGAATGTATACGGCCCAAACAACAAGCAAATGCAATTTTATTGAACGCTCTACAAGACCATTTCTGATCATAAACAAGGCAGACTCATAATTGGCGGAGACCTCAACGTTATGTGCAACCCCCTCGTGGACTCATCCTCTAAGAAGCCACCCACTAAATATACCTTTAATCAATTTCTACATGATCACGACTTGTATGATATATGGAGATGCCAACATGGTTCCGAGAGAGACTATACCTACTACTCCCCAGCACATCTTTCATACTCCAGAATAGATATGTTTATCACTGACAAATGGACACTACAACAAGTGACTTCCTCTAACATTGGAACCATTTCCTGGTCAGACCACGCACCAATCAGTATATCCTTGGATGATGATCGACGCTCGGCGCTCCCACCGATTTGGAGACTCAACTCTTCACTCCTGAAATTTCCGGACAATCAGAAGCATATCTTAGAAGCCCACAACTTGTTTTTTGCTACCAACACCACTCCAGATATCTCAATTACTACACTTTGGCAAACATACAAGGCCTACATGAGAGGTATCCTCATACAATTAAACTCCCGTATAAATAGACAGCGCTCCCAACAAATTGACCAACTTCTAACCTCCATTAACCTAAATGAGGAAATTAACAAAAAATACCCTAACCCCTCTATTTCCGCAACTCTAAACCAAGATAGAAACAAATTACGCACCCTTTTACTCCACTCTTATGACACCAACCTCCAAAAAACAAAGACCAAATTCTATGCACTCGGAAATAAAGCAAGCTCTCTTCTTGCTAAGACCATTAAACAAAAACGACTTAAGACCAAAATATCTACAATCCAACACCCAACCACAATATGTTTTGCAACATATTATCAGAAGCTATATAATATAAAAGATGATTCTAATACAACCCAACCAACGATTCCCTCCATTAAACGCTTCCTGCATAACACCAACCTCGCCCACATCACCCCTTCTCAACTTGAATCTCTATCGGTACCAATCTCACCCATAGAAATTGAAAAAGTCATAACCACTCTACCTTTAAACAAATCGCTAGGGAACGATGGCTTCACTAATGAATTCTACAAAACATTTGCACCCGACCTTAAATCACACCTATCTGCCCTCTACAATCACGTGGCATCTAACGGGGAATTCCACCGACATGCTACAATCGATAATCACAACCATCCCGAAACCGGGCAAAGACCCCCAACTCGCTCAAAATTACAGACCGATCTCGCTACTTAACACAGACATAAAAATATACGCCAAGATAATTGCCCAAAGATTACTCCCATGCCTGCCTACATTGATCCACCCAGACCAAGTGGGTTTTATACTTGGTAGACAGGCTCCTGACGCCACCAGGCGAATTATATCTCTACTACATCACCTTGAAACTGACAAACGACCCTCTCTTTTTTTATCACTGGACGCGGAAAAGGCTTTCGACCGAATTCACTGAAATTTATGACACTTACACTACAAAAGTTCGGCATTACGGATTGGATCTTGTCGGCGATCCTCGCCCTTTACTCTAAACCCTCTGCTAGAGTCTTAACTAATGGCACGCTCTCACAGCCCTTTTGTATATCCAATGGAACCAGACAAGGTTGCCCCCTGTCCCCCATAATTTTCGCCTTACTTATAGAACCACTAGCGACTAACCTTAGAAACGACCCAAACTTCACGGGAGTCAAATACCTCACCACTGAACACAAAATCAGTCTCTTCGCAGACGACATTATACTGATGATTACAAATCCATATAAATCACTCCTGACGATACGTACGCACATTCAAGACTACGCGGCGGTCTCATACTACAAACTTAATGAACCCAAATCGTCAATATTAAATTTATATACGCCTTCTATTACCCAGGACTTACATTCTAAACAGTTCCCTTTTACCTGGGAAAAGCACAGCATTCCATATTTGGGGATTAGGCTCACTGCTACTACTAACCACCTTTACCCAACGAATTACAGACCGCTACTCGAAACTAGCCCGCAGGATCTCAAGAGCTTTCGCACTTCTACTCTATCGACATTAGGTAGAATAGAAACCCTAAAAATGTGTATACTTCCTAAGATACTATACAATTTCTGTACACTCCCTATCCCAGTCCCATACTCTTTCTTCACTAAACTCCAGGCCATATTAAACAAATTCCTATGGAACTCAAAAAACCCAGATGCACCACGAATCTCCTAATACGTCCTACCTCCAGAGGTGGAGCAGGTCTCCCACATATGAAGTCCTACTACCAAGCTGTTCTATTAGACCAGCTCTTCTTCTGGTGGCACCCCTCCCCTGAAAAAATATGGACCACCTTGGAAACATCTTTGTACCTTCCACATGCAATAACGGACATACTGGGGTTTATTTACTAAAGCTGGAGAGTCCAAAATCAGACTCCCTTCTGCATAGAAACCAATCAGCTTCTAACCTCAGCTTGTTCAATGAAGCTTTGGCAATGAAACCTGGAAGCTGATTGGTTTCTATGCAGAAGGGAGTCTGATTTTGGACTCTCCAGCTTTAGTAAATAAACCCCACTATGTCTACCCCGAGCGGCTCAGATTCAAACGCTTCACAAACACCCATGCATACAAGCCTACTTAACAGCATGGCACGATTTTGTTGACTATAATAAATTAGGGAACAACAACGTCCAAACCCCTACCCCACTATCGTCCCTACATCACATCATCCCCCATCTAAACTTAATAAAGTGGACGGCCCTTGGCATACTTCACATTCAAGACATATACACCTCAAACAAATTAGACTCCTTCTACACCACTCAAAGCAAATTCCACCTTCCTGGCAATGAACAATTTACATATATGCGCATAGCCCATGCACTCCACAAAACAAATATTCCGCACACAACAGAAATTCCTGTAACTGCACATCATTTCTTTCATAGAACCAACTACCCAAAAAAAGGAATCTCTATCTTTTACACACTTATAACCGAAAAGCAATTTGCAACATATACCTCCTCCTTAACCAATTGGGAGAAAAATTTCCACCAATCAATAACCCCAAGCATGTGGGGAAAAACATTTACCATTACGTACAAGGCCTCGAAATGTTCCTCCCACTGGGAAACATATTTAAAAATTTTACATGAATGGCACTTAACTCCCACTAAATTATCATTATTTTATCCACAATACTCGCGAGCCTGCTGGAGACACTGCGGAGAGTCTGGTACACTTTTCCATATACTCTGGAATTGTAGGTCAATTAAGTCTTACTGGAACAAAGTTTTCCAAATAATTTCCTCAATTACAGGTACGTTAGTAACCCCAAACCCTGCTTTAGCTCTCCTGCATATTGGCATAGATAATTTTCCTACAAATACATGGACCATCATTATACATACTTTAGCAGCTGCAAAAACCAATATTACCAGACTATGGCGCTCTACCACCACTCCCCCTCTGTCTCGCCTCTTTTTCGATCTCAACCTCCAATGTGAAATGGAAAGAAGGATAGCCTTCCAAAACTCCACTTTTCACAAATTTAATACCCAATGGTCTCGATGGCTAAAAAACCCAAACTGCTCTGTAAAATGATTACTAATACTACCCATTGTAATACACATAACTCGTACTCCACTGGTGCCCTCTCCCTTCTTTTCTTTTCCCTCCCATTTTCTACTTCCCTCCCCCATTTATAATCTATCGCCCTCTAGAACGGTTCACATGACAATGAGCATACCACTCATGTATACAATTGGAACCTAAAGTATTCCCGGCCTAATGGTGGGGATCTTCCACTCATATCTCTCTACTCATGCATTATGATCCTTCAAGTGAACCCTTCCAGTTTCATGTTAATATGTTTACCTTTTTGTATGTTGGAAAATTTTTCAATAAATACCATTTGAATATAAAAATAGACCCATTCACAGCCACAAAAACGCATGGCACCACACTACTGTGCGGTTAGGTGCAACACACTTTGAAAATAACATGCCTGCAGTATTTTGGCATGTTTCCACATGTTAGGCAACGCATTGAATTTAATGGGCTGAGGAAAAAAAAAAAAACACAAAATGCCCCATTCAAACAGGGCCCCTGGCCTGTACAGCATGAATGAGGGGCCCTGTTTGAGCCACCTGTTACACTATGGGGACACAGCAGCTGTATGAACACAGTTTTTAATCTGACAGGTGTGAAGGCGTGGGGAAGTGGCCCTGAATGCTCACTGTCTGTGTTCAGGGCTGTACACCTGCACCCATATGCTTGTCAAATTATGACCTGCAGCATTTCCATAGTGTAACATAGGTGGCCTGCAAGCGGCGATAGCCACAAAAACAAACCACTGATTCCCACTCTACAGGCCATAGCACCCATGAGCCCCAAGACCTCAATTACACACAGCTTTATGAACTCAGTACAGTTTTATCATTTAGATTTCACAGGAATATGGTTGGTTGGAATATGGTTGTCCAATAATGTTTTTAGTGTATTTTTACAATATAATTTGGATATTTTCTCTGGCAGTGGGGGGCTGTCAGGTATGCTGTACGGGGGGCGCCGTGATATCTAACAGTGGCCCTGGGTATATGCTTGTGTCTGTTCCACCTGTATAGTTAGGAAGAAAAATAACTTCTATGGAATACCTTGAACCTCTATGGATCTAGAAATTGGACATGTTTTCAACTGAAAAATACAACATTAGTAATGTTTCCCCAGCAAATGAGGATCAGCTCCTTGGTAGAGAACAGCGATCTCACCATGTCCAGATGTGGTCTGGAATTCCACAAAAGAACAATTCACAAAGCTAAAAAATAGAATTGCAAATTACCACTAAACTCTCCTAACTACACTCCCATCCACTCACACTCCCCACTACCACTTCTGGGTGTGTGCCAACATCCTTCCGCAAACGTCATGATGTATTTCCGGTATTACAGCTGCTCTAGCGCCTCCTCCAACAGCCATCTTGGCATTTATTTGTGCACCATAGCAATTTTCCATGCGGCTCCATTGTGTATATGACATTCACAAATATGTCTGCAGTTCTATTGTGGATTTGGCAATGGTAAATGTAGGTTTGCAACTCTATATGAAATTGGCGAGTATATATTTGGCGGTAAAGGCCCAAAGTCAACATAAATTGGGGGCCTAATGTATTACTGTTAAAAGGATTATAGAAAAAGAATAGCTAGCTGCACATTGAACACGACCTATTCATTGGTACATAACATGGTCTTGTGGTGCTATAGGTGGCTTTTGGTTTGTTAGTTTGGACATACCTGCATAAGTGCACTCAGGAAGATTTGGGCATATTATATAGCTAGCAAATATAAGTGTCAGTGAGTGCTTGGCACGCTGCAAGGTCTCTCATTTCCCTGCTGTTGAGAAGGAGGTAAACTACGCATTTTTAAACATATGAAAAGTCTACGTCCGTCATAAATCCCCTTTCATTTTTAAAACCCCTAGACATTCTTAAAAGCACCACTGCCTAATAAAAAACATCAAACCTTCTTGCTATCAATAAATACATTTAAATATGGTTTTGGTAAATTTCTTATTGGTTATTTTTTTTTTTTTATTGGGACAAGTAGATTGGGACCCTGGTTTGGTCTCTTGGACAAAGAGTGTTTTTTTTAGTCTTAATTTCTACACCCCTGGAATCAATGAAATAATACTTAGTTGTGTAACCACTGTTTCTGAGAACTGCTTCACATCTGTGTTGCATAGAATTGACCAAGTTCCGGAACCTCTGAACAGGTATTCCAGCCCAGGACGATTGCACTACATTCCACAATTCCCCTGCATTTCTTGGTTTTCCGCAGAAACTGCATTTTTGATGTCACCCCACAAGTTTTCTATTGGATTAAGGTCCGGGGATTGAGCTGGCCACTCCATAACGTTAATATTGTTGGTCCCGAACCAAGGTGCTGCTTGCTTACTGGTGTGTTTGGGGTTCGTTGTCTTGTTGAAACACCCATTTTAAGGGCATTTTCTGTTCAGCATAACATGACCTCTTCAAGTATTCTGATGTATTCAAACTGATCCATGAGCTCTGATATAAGATAAACAGGCCCAACACCGTAGTATGAGAAACATCCCCATATCATGATGCTTGCGCAACCATGCTTCACTGTCTTCACAGTGTACTGTGGCTTGAATTCAGTGTTTGGGGGTCGTCTGACAAACTGTCTCTGGCCAATAGACCCAAAAAGAACAATCTTGCTTTCATCAGTCAACAAAATGCTGCGCCGTTTCTCTTTAGGCCAGTCAATGTGCAAATTGTAACCTCTTTAGCACGTCGTTTTTTCAACAATGGGAATTTGTGGAGGGGGGGGGGGGCTTCTTGCCAATAGCTTGGCTTCACATAGGCATCTTCTAATTGTTACAGTACTCACAGGCAACCTTAGACCTTCTTTGATTACCCTGGCGCTGATCATTGGCTGAACAGCCTATCAGTTTCCCTTCCCCAATCAACTTTTTAATCAAAGTACGCTGTTCTTCTGAACAGTGTCTGGAATGACCCATTTTACTCAGATTTGCAGAGAGAAATGCACTATACCCAGCATGTACAACATTTGCTGCCTCTGTACTTAAATAAGGGTCACCAGTTTGACACCTGTTTTTTCACAGACTGAATGACCTCACTAATTGAATTCCACACTGCTATTATTTTGAACACACCTCTTTCAATTGATTCCATTACACAGAATCAGCAGCATGCATGTCTTGACTAATGGATCTGTTGGTTTTCTATTCTTTACTACACCTACTAGCAGCATGCTGAGAGGCTGATCCATTTTCTGGTCAGAAATATAGGTGGATTCCGATATTGTTGGGATCCCTGCAGAGCCTGGACTTGCGCTTTTCATGTAATTTGACATTGACTCCAGCCACCTGTCAGCTAAATCTGGTTCAGAGGAGTGTAGAACTTGGTGCACTCCTGTGACCCACTAGAGAAGTATGGCCAAAAGAGCTTTGGCCATACTACTCCTTTACAGCTAAACCCCACCAGATAAATACATGGATGGCATACATAAATTATCTGTAAATATCTTAAAGTAACTGTTTTACATGCTTAAGCTTTTATATTTCTGTCCTTCCAATCATGATATTTATACAGCCTAACCTTGGTTAGGCAGTGGAGGAGAATTGCTACAAGTAACACATACAGGCACCCTGTGACTGGACAGTGAAAGAAGAAGCAGCAGACTAATCTCATGGCTCTGACTTTGCTCTCTTTCTGCCAGCATGCTTCTTGCACTTCAGCTCAAGTAACTGGCTCCTTAGAGAGCCTCTTCCTCCCCCAGTCTGCTCTACAGGTACTGCAAGGGGCTAATACTAAAACAAATGTAGATTCTTATACTGCTTGAATTTAAAAACATACATTTAAGGATGCATTAATGAAGAACTGCATTATTTTATGAAAATAAAATTTTAGAAATGATATTTCTACATGCCAAATAATTTACTAGCAGGTGTAGTAGAGTAATAGAAATTCAACAGACCCAACAGTCATGACATGCATGCTGCTGATTGTGTGTAATTGAATCACTAATTGAAAGGGACATGTTCAAAATAATAGCAGTGTGGAGTTCTATTAGTGAGGTCATTCATTCTTTGAAAAACAGGTGGCAATTATTGCCCTTATTTAAGGAAGGAAGGCAGCAAATGTTGTACATGCTGGTTACAGTGCATTTCTCTCTGAAATTCTGAGGAAAATGGGTCGTTCCAGACATTGTTCAGAACAGCGTACCTTGATTAAAAAGTTGATTGGAGAGGGGAAAACATATAAAGAAGTGCAGAAAATGATAGGCTGCTCAGCTAAAATGATCGCAAATGCTTTAAAATGGCAACCAAAACCTGAAAGACGTGGAAGAAAGCGAAAAACTACCATTCAAATGGATAGAAGAATAGCCAAAATGGCAAGGACTCAGCCAACAATCAGCTCCAGGAAGATCAAAGAAGGTCTAAAGTTACCTGTGAGTACTGTTACAATTTTAAAATCTGATTGAAAGGGAATGGCTTGCACTAGTTGCAGTTTCATGTAATTAGGGGGAAGATTTGTTTAAAGGTGTATTAAAGTTGTAGTAAAGTCTTTTTTTATGTTTTACGTACACATAAGCCTTTAATAAGTCTTATCTTATAGGTGCTGTAAATATCTCCTAAAAGTGCACTGTTTAGGAGATATTCACTTTAGCAGTGCTGGTGATGTCACTGGCACATGCGCACTGTGCTCTCAATGGAAGGTGCGCCATCCATTGAGATAGCTGTGCTGAGACTGTGGGAGTGACATCACAGCAGCTCGGCCAGTCAAATGGCAGCAGCCTGTGAACCCTTTTAGGTGAAGATGGAAGCCCAGGACAGCCATGACAGCACTCCGCTGAAGATCTTCGTTTTCAGGTAAGTCTTCCATAATGTGTTAGTATGTGATGCATACTAACACATTATGCTCTTAACTTGCAGGGAGATTTTTTTTAGACTTATTTTTTGCGGTTTACTACCGTTTTAACATACAATGTACCCCTCAAGCCTTGAAATCCTTAATCTCTCATTGGGATAGTCAGTAAGCACATCTAGTTTACAACTGATATCAAAGATCTGACAGTGCATACAGGCCTAATTATGGATAACATACCTACTCACCTTTCTTTTTCAAGTGGAAGAACAAAACTATAGCAACTCTTCAAAATGTTCCCTATCCTGCTTACCCTATATAAAAAAGATTTGTGTACTTACCTATTTTTTTAAAAATCTGCTCCAGTCCAGTGATCATGCAGCTCTGGCTCCCCTGTGTAAGCAAGCTTTCAACAATGGCTGTGAATTCCTGGAGCTTTGACGCCACCTATAGGCTTCCATGATAATGCCCGTATGCTTGAGCTGTGGGATCATGTCACTGGACCAGAGTGGGTTAAAAAAGGTAGGTATAGAGATCTTTTTTTAAGCAGGATTAGGAGGTTAGGAGGTGGAAGGAAATAATATTTTACAGTTTGTTATAGTTAGGCTTTTCTTCCACTTTTACATTATGTAGAAGGAAAGCTAGGTAGGATTTTACTTTAAGTGTTCCTAAACCCACAACAGTAAAACCAGTCTGTGTATGCAGTAAAGCATGCTTGTTATACTCACTATGGAACCTAAAGGGTTAATCCTCTGCATTGTGTAAAAAGGCTGCTTGATCCTGTCTTCTCTGATCCTCCCCTTCTCCCAGTGTCCCCCTCTTATCTCCCGAGAAGACATATTGTGTGGAGACACTCTGTACATGCTCAGTTTGGTGTGCATTGCTAGAGAGGTTTGTTTTGTTTCTTGGGAGAGTGCATGTGATCAGCACAGGGCCGACCAGCACTGTCCAGACAGAGGTCAGAAGTTCTGCAGAATGAAAACTCCTCCTACAAGCTTTAACCAGTGCTCAGCTGGACATTGATAGAAGTCACAAGACTGCTATATACTGCTGATGAAAAAAGGTATTTAGCAGTTTATATTTATTAAATAATTGCATTTCCATGTTCTGTGTACTGTGGATATAGTGAATGTAGGGTCCTGGGTTTAGTAACACTTTAAAAGTTAAACAGCTATTTTTTTTTAAGAAATTAGATTGGGATTTGGAACGCACTCTGCGTTTCTGTGCGGTTCCTGTGGATTGCAATTTTCAGGCCATTCATTTGAATGGGCTGAAATTGCTCTGGAACACAGCAAAAGTATTGTATGAACTAATTTTAAAAATGTACTGCAACCTGTTTGCATGGTGCTGCGATACCATGCGGTCTGGTGCAGGCAAATGCACTACATGTTTGGCATGTCACACCTGCAGCAGATCCCACATCCAGTGCATTCGGTACATTGTGTGGGAAATGCGCACAGAACGTGGCTTTCTTGTACTGTGTTCCAGTGTGGACAGGCACTTTTTGTGGCTTCTAGCTCTATTGCAAAGGGTGCTTTCCAACAGCAGGCAGAAGCAAACAACCCGGGTTTAGGAAGAACCCAAAAAAAGAAGATAAGGATACACATATACTAAAATTAATTTTATTGCAAAAAAAAACAATATTAAACAAATATCAAACATGTATAGCCAAAATATTGTGCATGCACATGAAATAGCAAAAAGCTATGGTACCCAATATTGTCCATAGGTGACGCTTTAAATGCATTTACGTTTACATGACCGCAATAGCAGCTGTGAGTTTGTTTACTGCTGGCTATACTGTAGAAGCAATCTGGTGGCTATACAGCTGTCTGCATTCAGGGACATGCACCTGCACCTGTCAAGTTTGGGACAGTGGCTGTATCTGTGCATCCAGGGGCGGACTGACCATTTGGAAATACGGGCAGTAGGGGGCCCCATGAGATGCCCCTGGTACCTTTTTCATAGGCTTTTTTGAGTTTGGGCAAGGACACAGGGCCCCCATCATCCCCTATTGCCCGGGGGCCCCATGAGTTGTCAGTCCGCCCCGACTGCATCCCAACTGACATAAATAGGACTGCCTGTGCATCCCATGCTGGCAAATCACGGTTCTCGCATAACTACGCCCATGTGAATCCCCAACACTAACCTTCTATAGGCTTTCACACAGGCGTTCCGTATTTCCATTTTTCATCTGTCCATTTTCGGATGAAAAACTAAACCCCGTGTATTTCTATGGACTTGCAGATGTAAACGGATGAACATCTTTTTACATTCGTTAATGTGCGCATCCGTTAACATCCATTTTTTTCAACAGAAGAAATCCCTATTTTTCTTCAGCAAAAAACCCCGGAACGGATGTAAACGGATGAAAAAACGGATGTAAACGGATGAAAAAACGGATGTAAACGGATGAAAAAACGGATGTAAACGGATGAAAAAACAGATGTAAACTCGTGAAAAACGTAACTGAACTGAAGGAAAAAAACAGAACACCCATGTGAAAGGACCCTAAAAGTCTAATCCCCTCCAAGAAAATGTAATATATCGCTGTTTACCAGTCCTTAGATGTGGTGGCTGCATTAGATTTATTTTTTCAGGCTTCTTTCTTAACTGAATTTACCAATAAAGCACCTTCTTTCTTAGTGTAACAACCAGGGGCGGACTGACAACTCATGGGGGCCCCGGGCAATAGGGGACCATGGGGCCCCTGTGTCCTCACCCACACTCAAACCAGACCCAAAAAAGCCTATGAAAGGTACTAGGGGCATCTCATGGGGCCCCCTAGTGACCCTGGGCCCTCGGGCAGTGCCCGAGTAACCAAATGGTCAGTCCGCCCCCTGGCAACAACACTTACTCACCCTATAGTATCAGGACAATGAAAACAGGACGGGACTACCGGAAACTTGCCCTGTCCTCTTGTCCCTAACATAGATGGTGTGGGATCCTCAGAACAAAATAACTGATAACTAAAGGCAAATCTGTTTTTTTGTTCTGGATAGAGTGGAGAGGGATTAGAACGCCTGTCAATTTTTATTACTGTCTGTGCCCCCGTTAAGGGGATTCACCCTCTCTATTTGTCCTGTGTACCATTATCATTGAAAGCAAAAGAAAATCCCAAATTCTGGGTTGTCCCCAGAAAAAGTAATTGAGGGGAAATCTTCCAATGGGGACACTAGTTCTGGTGACCTGGGGGGTCCTCAAGGAATTCCCTTAATTTGCAGGGATTTCATTTCACTTCCTATTTGGCTCTGGGACAGGAAGTGAAGGGAAATCTCTGCAATGGGACACAGATGGTGAAAAAAAAGTCCGACAGGGGTTATAACCCTCCTTTACTCTATCCAAAGTGAAAAAAAAAGTTTTGCCTATAATTCTACCATTTATTGTTGGGATTTACATACCCTTTAATTTGAATGTCTTATGTGACAACCTTGTGATGGAGAGCAGTGAAGGGGCTGGTAAATGTGCCATTTACCATCTCCTTCCTTGCCTGAACAAAGAGAGTCCATCATCGGCAACTGTGTTTATTATGCTTCAGTGTGTGAATGAATGGGAAGCTCTGTACAGAGCTATTCCTGTCCATTCAATCTGTACTGCTGAGGTTGCAGAGATGGAGATTGAAGGCTATGTCTTCAATCTACTTTCTCTGTCTCAAAGGTGAAACACCAGAGGACCAAAGCCCCCAAAAGGGTTCCTAAAAAAAAAATGTAAAACCTAATACTGTAAGAAAAATAAAATAGAATGGTGAAAAAAAAATTACTAACACCAGTGGCGAAACTACCAGGGTTACAAAGGTTGCACTTGCGACCTAGCCCTGGCATTCCGCCATCGGGCTCGCACCAGGGCTCTAAAGGTTATAGTTATTCCTCTAGAGTGATGTAGAACAAATGTTTTTAAGGGGAGTGCTGTGATATTTGTGAAAGGGAATAAATAATTGCATGCATATAAGATGAAAAAAACCTACAGATTTTTAGCATGCATGGTCCTAAGATATAAAATATATCTGATGCTGGGTCACTTTACATTGATCAAACATTTTGGCTAATATATTGAGTGTCATAACTTTTATTTTATCCCATATAACTGTTCTATCCATTGAAACTGTGTATTCATCAAAGCATCTTATATTTGCAGCGCTCCTAAAGTTTGAAACTTTATCAAAGTCAGTGTATATCAAGTATTCCCTGGTATGAGTCGACTTTCCTCCAGTAACCCTTGACATAGAATTATTTCAAGTACCATGTAATTGTGTGTAAAAGTTTTGCAAACAACCTTCATATTTGAAAAATACTTGCTGATATCTGTTTCATATGTATATTATAATATGGTGCATTATTAGTTATAATGAAGTAACTGTAAGAAGCAGAAGTACTTCTGTAGACCCAGAAGAACATGTACCACTAGCCTGAGAACAAATATAATACACAGGGTGAGACCCTATAGCATGTGAAAGCAGCACCACCTGCTGGTCAGCAAAGAGCAATCACAGGGAGTTTTTCACATTGCAGCTAGGTGGAAATGTAGTACTGTGCACCCTCTAGAGCAGTGTTTTTCAACCTTTTTTGTGCAAAGGCACACTTTTTTCATGAAAAAAATCACGAGGCACACCACCATTAGAAAATGTTAAAAAAATTTACCTCTGTGCCTATATTGACTATATATAAAGTAATTCTCTTGAATAGGAATCAAACACAAAGAAATTATTTTATAATTACTTTATTATGAAATAATAAAGTATTTTATAATTGGACCCGGGGGCCGGACCAAGAGTAGATGAATGATGTGTATGTGTCATCCATAGTAAGTATAGTAATATTCCCCCATAGTAAGCATAGTAATTAATCCCCCATATAGTAATTCATCCCCCATAGTAATTAATCCCCCATATAGTAATTCATCCCCCATAGTAATTCATCCTCCATATAGTAATTCATCCCCCATAGTAATTCATCCCCCATAGTAATTAATCCCCCATATAGTAATTCATCCCCCATAGTAATTCATCCCCCATAGTAATTAATCCCCCATATAGTAATTCATCCCCCATAGTAATTAATCCCCCATATAGTAATTCATCCCCCATATAGTAATTCATCCCCCATAGTAATTCATCCCCCATATAGTAATTCATCCCCCATAGTGTAATTCATCCCCCATAGTGTAATTCATCCCCCATAGTAATTCATCCCCCATAGTAATTCATCCCCCATATAGTAATTCATCCCCCATATAGTAATTCATCCTCCATATAGTAATTCATCCCCCATAGTAATTCATCCCCCATATAGTAATTCATCCCCCATAGCAATTCATCCCCCGTATAGTATTTCATCCCTCGTATAGTATTTCATCCCCCGTATAGTATTTCATCCCCCGTATAGTATTTCATCCCCCATATAGTATTTCATCCCCCATATAGTATTTCATCCCTCATATAGTATTTCATCCCCCATATAGTAATTCATCCCTCATATAGTATTTCATCCCTCATATAGTATTTCATCCCCCCATATAGTATTTCATCCCTCATATAGTATTTCATCCCCCCATATAGTATTTCATCCCTCATATAGTATTTCATCCCTCATATAGTAATTCATCCCTCATATAGTATTTCATCCCCCCATATAGTAATTCATCCCTCATATAGTATTTCATCCCCCCATATAGTATTTCATCCCCCCATATAGTATTTCATCCCTCATATAGTAATTCATCCCTCATATAGTATTTCATCCCCCCATATAGTATTTCATCCCCCCATATAGTATTTCATCCCCCCATATAGTATTTCATCCCTCATATAGTAATTCATCCCTCATATAGTATTTCATCCCTCATATAGTATTTCATCCCTCATATAGTATTTCATCCCCCATATAGTATTTCATCCCCCCATATAGTATTTCATCCCCTCATATAGTATTTCATCCCTCATATAGTATTTCATCCCCCCATATAGTATTTCATCCCTCATACAGTAATTCATCCCTCATATAGTAATTCATCCCCCATATAGTATTTCATCCCTCATATAGTATTTCATCCCCCCATATAGTATTTCATCCCTCATATAGTAATTCATCCCCCCATATAGTATTTCATCCCCCCATATAGTATTTCATCCCCCCATATAGTATTTCATCCCTCATATAGTAATTCATCCCTGATATAGTAATTCATCCCCCATATAGTATTTCATCCCCCCATATAGTATTTCATCCCTCATAAAGTAATTCATCCCTCATATAGTATTTCATCCCCCACAGTACTATTCCCCCCCCCCCCTTCTAGTAAGCCAAGTCCCCCGTGTCAATTCACTTACCTTTTGCGTTCCTCTCGCTGTCTTCCCGCGCCGTTCGGGTCTTCAGGGCGGACTGTGAGAGGAGCCTAGCTCCCCTCCCCTCACGTTCGGCACGCTGCCCCGCCTACACACATCCTGACAGCCACATCCGCAAGCCGGATTAAAAGGTCCGCGCGGACTTTTGGGGCTGCCAACCGAGAGGAGGCAGGGGAGCGGCCGACCGAGAGGAGGGAGGGGAGCAGGCGCCCGGCACACAGAAGAGCCGCATTAGACTGGGTAAAGAGCCGCATGTGGCTCGCGAGCCGCGGCTTGCCGACCACTGAATCATTAGATTCTAATGATTGGTCTATTTGTGAGCCGAAGCCACATGTTACAGATGAAATTGGAATTTTTCCCACGGCACACCAGACAATATCTCACGGCACACTAGTGTGCCGCGGCACAGTGGTTGAAAAACGCTGCTCTAGAGCACACAGGTACACAGCGGAATCTGACACTGACAGGCCATGGATGGTTAAAGTTGTATGAGTGTCACTGGTCTCTGATTGCCACTTTCCAGGTTCCAATTCTGTGTTTTTTTTCATGATATTAGAGTACCCCTTTGCCCCCTGGAGAAGAATAAACTGTATCTGATGAGGATACTGACGATACCAGGACAGGTAAGGAGCACTGCTACTGGTAGAGTAGTTGCAGGATAATGTTATTGTTTCTCCAATTTCTCCAAAAAGATGCAGGTCTGCTGAGTTTATAGTATTCCCATGGACAGAACCTGCAACAGAATAACAAATATTAGGCCAAATGTATTTCTTTACATCTATTTACATATACAGTACCGGTATCATTAAATATGAAAAATGTAATTCTGCAATTGGTATATTATGAATACATTTGACTTACTTGATAAATAAAGTATCAGCAAGGAGGTAACTAATACAGATGGGATAGAGCTGATCATTGTCTCTGAATGTACAAAATACAAGATTGCTGTGTGACTGATGTGTACTGGTGAGGATCCTTCTGAGCTCCTTGATGTATAGTAATGTGGGAAGGATGTGACAGTAACACAAACATCACTGACACCAACACACCCCCATGTTGTATGAAGACAGGAACTGGTTAACATGAAAAAACATCAACCTGGCGTATTACTATTCACAAAGATAAGAGGATTGCATGAATATGTTATTGGACAGTGCAGGGGTCCTCAAATGTTTTAAACAGGGGGCCAGTTCACTGACCTTCACACTGTTGGGGGGCCGGACTATAGTTTGATAAAAAAATGAACAAATTCAAAAGCATACCGCATATATCTTATTTGTGCAAAAAAACAGGAAAAAACAATATTTTAAATGCACTGTACGCTGTAACGCACTTGACACCGCAATCAACTGTACACTGTCACACTGTAATGCACTTGACACTGCAATCAACTGTACACTGTAACACCGTAACGCACTTGACACCGCAATCAACTGTATACTGTAACGCACTTGACACCGCAATCAACTGTATACTGTAACGCACTTGACACCGCAATCAACTGTACACCGTAACGCACTTGACACCGCAATCAACTGTATACTGTAACGCACTTGACACCACAATGCACTGTACTCTGTAACGCACTAGACACCAAATGCACTGTACACTGTAATGCACTGGACACCGCAATGCACTGTACACTGACACACTGGACACCGCAATGCACTGTACACTGACACACTGGACACCGCAATGCACTGTACACTGTAACGCACTGGACACCAAAATGCACTGTACACTGACACACTGGACACCGCAATGCACTGTACACTATACCATACTGGACACCGCAATGCACTGTACACTGTAATGCACTGGACACCAAAATGCACTGTACAGTGACTTAGTGGTAACATATGAAACGTGTCATTATTGTCAAGACCATTTGCACATATACACCTCAAATGTAGCAGGTTACTAAATGGGTGACCACAGTGATATGGTGTTAGCACATCAATAAATAAAGTGATTAAACATTGGTATACTATGTCACTATGTAGTGACTGATGGTGTGGAAAGTGCCAGAAAAGTTAATCCAAAATCTAGTCCAAAGATAAGGTGCGTCAGAGATCGTGATGATCCAATAAGGTGGTGATAAATCGCAGGTTATAAAGACTGCACACTCACCAGATACGCAATCAGTCTGCGCATTTAGAGATAACAATCGCAGAGAACTGGAGGTCCCTTTTAAGGTCTGGTATCCCTCACTATCCGACATCCGCTGCCAGTAATGGTTCACCCGCTCTGTGGATGGTTATAGCTCCCAAGGAGCCCCAAAAAGAGGAGGCCAATAGCGTGATATCGTTTAAAAGAGGGTATTTATTCCAACCAAACAAAAGTAAAATAAATCACACTGACCAGCTGTAGTTTTCAAAGATGGCCGCCAGGACACACGTGGTGCCGCCGGCGTGACGTCCTGATGCTGTAGCTCCTCCCTCTGAGGTTCAAATCACATCACACTTTGCATATACACTATATTGTCAAAAGTATTGGGACACCCCTCCAACATTCGGTTTAGGTGTTCCAATCACCTCCATGGCCACAGGTGTATAAAATCAAGCAGCTAGGCATGCAGACTGCTTCTACAAACATTTGTGAAAGAATGGGTCATTCTAAGGAGCTCAGTGAATTCAAGTGCAGTACTGTGATAGGTTGTCACCTGTGCAATAAGTCCATCTGTGAAATTTCCTTGATACTAAATATTCCACGGTCAGCTGTTAGTGGTATTATAACAACTATATACTTTGCCTTTAGTAAATCAATCCCAAAGACTAAAAAAAGAAAACTAATGCAGCCATCACATCTAAGAATTGGTAAGCTGTGTTTATTTCCACTTTAAGTCTAAACATTGATATTTGGGTTTTTTTTAGACAATATCAAATGAAGAACAAAATTAGAATAGCAATCAAAAGTTAAAGTGTACTTCATTTGCAACCTAATTGGGATAACACCGACCGTATTTTTCGCTCCATAAAATGCACTTTCCCCCCCCCCCCAAAAAAATGGGGGGAAATGTCTGTGCATCTTATGGAGCGAATATGGAGCGGCCGGCCCGGTATTCTCACTGCCGCTGTGTTAAAATACCAGGCCTGCCACTCGGCTCTTCTCTGCAGCAGAATCTTACCCGTCCCTCGGTCCAGCGCTGTCCTCACGTCTTCTCTCCTGGCTCCGGCATCTTTAGTGTGGGCACCCGGCTGTGACAGCTTGCGGCTTCGCAGCCGGGTGCCCACTACGCATGTGCGAGAAGCGCTGCGCTTTGTGAATGGTCCGACAGTCTTCTGGAACCTGTCACGTGTCCCAGAAGACTACGGGGAGGGAGGAGCGGGTACCTGTCAAAATTGGGTACCCACCCCCCCTCCTCAAAGGTCCGCAGTCTCTGGTCATCTGTAGCATGTCCGCAGTCTCTGGTCATCTGTAATATGTCCTTTATATTTGTTACATTCCCCCATTAACATTGCATAGCTTAAAAAAATGTCTTAACAATGTCCTTCCTAACAAAGGGTTTAATATTTACAAACCGCCCTCCTGCATTGTACGTTTATGAGGGGTAACTGTTTTGTGTGGGGACGGAGCCACCATAAGACTAAGTATATATGTTCAGTTTTTTTTTCTTTTGTTCAACCAGGAAGGATTATAGCACCGAGTAATCGGAAGCTCATCTAGGATGTAGAGATGGATATTCTTAAGTATTGGTAGTAATGGTATATTTAAAACATTCTACTGCTTTGCTGGGGATAAGGGAATGATGGCATCTGGATAGGGCTCTATTTATTCAGGCATGGTTGAGAGTAATATTTTCTGCTCATTTAGGGATAGTGGGTGATAATGTTTGCAAGCGGACTGCTGAGTTGAGAGGACGTGATATTTCCAGAGACACAACACTTTTAAAACAGGGATGTAAATGATTTGTATTTCCAGGGACATTCTGTAGCTGAGCTGGGGGACAGTGTTAAGTTCGAGTGATATTTCCAGGGACATTACATTTCTAGCTGTTTACGTGCTTCCAGGAGCCTTTCCTAAATATAAAAATGAGCTTTTTAATTAGTTAAATCTACAATTAAAATTATATAATAATTATATAATATTAAATATATAAGAATTCAAATCTTAGATTCACTCAGAAGTGTTCATATTTTTGGCAGCAATTGATGCTCCTGGTCACCCGTGTAGCATTAAGGTGGGTCATTTAGTAACTTATTATCAGATGCAGCTCTAGGAGAATATGTGCCACTAGTAGCTGAGAACCCGTACAATGCATGTGACCTTATGGAATGTGGAAGCAGCACCACCTGCTGGTCAGAAAAGAGAAATCACAGGGAGTTTCTAACATTGCAGATAGATGGATCTGTAGCACTGTGCACCATCTCTCAGAGCACACAGGTACACAGCTGAATCTGACACTGACAGGTGATGGATGGTTAAAGTCGTACGACTGTCACTGGTCTCTGATTGGAACTTTCCAGGCTCCAATTCTGGGTTATTATACTTAAGCTTAGCATAATTCTTTGCCCCCTGGTGAAGAATATACTGTATCTGATGAGGATACTGACGATACCAGAACAGGTATGGAGTAGTGCTACTAATGGAGTAGTCACAGGATAATGTTATTGTTTCTCCATTTTCACCAAAAAGATGTTGATCTCTTGAGTCTATAGTATAACCATGGACAGAACCTAAAAGAGAATAACAAACATTAGTCCAAACATATTTCTTGACATCTATTTACATATATATATATATATATATATATATATATATATATATATAATGTAATTATGCTGTTTGTATATCATGAATATATCATATTTACTTGATAAAGAAAGTATCAGCAAGGAGGTAACTAATACAGATGGGATAAAGCTGATCATTGTCTCTGAATGTACAACATATAAGATTGCTGTGTGACTGATGTGTACTGGTGAGGATCCTTCTGAGCTCCTTGATGTATAGTAATGTGGGAAGGATGTGACAGTAACACAAACATCACTGAAACCAACACACCCCCATGTTGTATGAAGACAGGAACTGGTTGACATGAAAATGAGACTAAGATCAGCCAGTCAGATAACTGTTATAAAGACAAGGCTATGACACATAAGTGAAATTCTGATGATCTTCCTTGCAGCCAAGACCCTACTCCTAACCTGGGTGGGTGACGTCATCGTGCAAAGGGAGATGTAAACTGGCACAGAGGAGAGGAAGGTGCTAATCACTGTGATTTAAAATAGAGTTGTACATTGTGATGCACTGGGTTTGCACTTTATAATGTGTGTTTTCATGTTTTAATAAAAATTTTGAGTTACTTTTAACAGAAAGCAGAAAGTACTTTTGAGAGAAAACCACAGCTCAGTCTGGACCAGAGGAGAACAGTGGTGTTATTACCCCTTAAAGGGGAAGAAGGCTTTAATCAACCTGTATGACATATAGATCATAAACTGGGATGAGGGCACAACCTGTGGAACACAAGTGTGATACAGTGCCTTGAAAAAGTATTTATAACCCTTGAAATTTGCCACATTTTGTCATGTTACAACCAAAAACTTTTTATTGAGATTTTATCTGATAGACCAACACAAAGTGGCAAATAATTGTGAAGAGGAAGGAAAATGATAAATGGTTTTCAAAATTGTTTACAAATAAATATCTTAAGTGTGGCGTGAATTTGTATTCAGCCCCCTTTACTCTGATACCCCTAACTAAAATCTAGTGGAACCAATTGCCTTCAGAAGTCACCTAATTAGTAAATATAGTTTACCTGTGTGTAATTTAATCTCAGTATAAATAGAGCTGTTCTGTGAAGCCCTCATAGGTTTGATAGAGAACATTAGTGAACAAACAGTATCATGAAGGCCAAGGAACACACCAGACAGGTCAGGGATAAAGTTGTGGAGAATTTTAAAGCAGGGTTAGCTTATAAAAAAATATCCCAAGCTTTGAACATCACGAAGCACTGTTCAATCCATCATCTGAAAATGGAAAGAGTGTGGCACAACTGCAAATCTACCAAGACATGGCCGTCCACCTAAACTGACAGGACAGGGAAGTAGAGCATTAATCAGAGAAACAGCCAAGAGGCTCATGGTAACTCTGGAGGAGCTGCAGAGATCCACAGTTTAGGTGGGAGAATCTGTGCACAGGCCAACTAATAGTCATACACTCCACAAATCTGCCCTTTATGGAATAGTGGCAAGAGGAAAGCCACTGTTGAAAGAAAGGCATAAAAAGTCCCATTGCAGTCTGTGAGAAGCCATGTGGGGGACACAGCAAACATGTGGAAGAAGGTGTGCTGGTCAAATGAGACCAAAATTGAACTTTTTGGCCTAAAAGCAAAACGCTATGTGTGGTGGAAAACTAACACTGCACATCACCCTGAACACACCATCCACACCATGAAACATGGAGGTGGCAGCATCATGTTGTGGGGATGCTTTTCTTTGGCAGGGACAAGGCAGCTGGTCAGAGTTGATGGGAAGATGGATGGAGCCAAATACAGGGCAATCTTAGAAGAAAACCTGTTAGAGTCTGCAAAAGACTTGAGACTGGGGTGGAGATTCACCTTCCAGCAGGACAACGACCCTAAACATACAGCCAGAACTACAATAGAATGGTTTAGATCAAAGCATATTCCTGTGTTAGAATGGCCCAGTCAAAGTCCAGACCTAAATCCAATTGAGAATCTGTGACAAGACTTGAAAATTGCTGTTCACAGACGCTCTCCATCCAATCTGACAGAGCTTGAGCTATTTTGAAAAGAAGAATGTGCAGAAATGTCACTCTCTAGATGTGCAAAGCTGGTAGAGACATCCCCATTTGCAGCTGTAATTGCAGCGAAAAGGTGGTCCTACAAAGTATTGACTCGGTTCTGAATATAAATGCACGTCACACTTTTCACATGTTTATTTGTAAACAATTTTGAAAAACATTTATTATTTTCCTTCCACTTCACAATTATGTGCTACTTTGTGTTGGTCTATCACATAAAATCCCAATAAAATATATTTACGTTATTGGTAATAACTAGAGATGAGCGAATCGAAGTAGCCGAAGTGGAATTCGAGTCGAATATCGGAAAAATTTCGATTCGCGCCGAATCCGAAAAATAGCCTAATTCGGACGCGCGAATCAAAATTTTTCCGAAAATGGCGGCTGACATGTGCGGCGACGCGGGGATGTCTGGGAAGGCGCGCAGACAAGGCGCGCTGACCCATAATGCATTCCTCAACGACATGTGATCGCATCAGCCAATCAGCAGCCAGCCAGCTAGCACTGTGTAATGGTCGAGCTATAAATAGCGGCCATTTTGGAATTCTTCATTTGCCTGCAGTCATTGAACAGAGGCAGACCGCTCTGTATTAGGGACAGGGACAGAGTTAGGGCCACAGAAACGATACTTGGGGACAGAGAAACGATACTTAGGGACAGAGAACTATTACTCAGGGACACAGATTTGTTAATTAGGGCCACAGAATCGTTACTTAGGGACAAAGAAACGCTAGTTAGGGACACAGAATTCATACTCAGGGACAGACAGAATTGTTACTGAGTGCCAGAGAATTGTTACTTAGGGCCACAGAAACGTTATTAGGGCCACAGAATTGTTACTCAGGGACAGACAGAATTGTTACTGAGTGCCAGAGAATTGTTACTTAGGGCCACAGAAACGTTATTAGGGCCACAGAATTGTTACTCAGGGACAGACAGAATTGTTACTGAGGGCCAGAGAATTGTTACTTAGGGCCACAGAAACGTTATTAGGGCCACAGAATTGTTACTCAGGGACAGACAGAATTGTTACTGAGTGCCAGATAATTGTTACTTAGGGCCACAGAAACGTTATTAGGGCCACAGAATTGTTACTCAGGGACAGACAGAATTATTACTGAGTGCCAGAGAATTGTTACTTAGGGCCACAGAAACTTTAGTTAGGGCCACAGAATTGTTACTCAGGGACAGACACAGAATTGTTACTGAGGGCCACAGAACTGTTACTTAGGGCCACAGAATTGTTACTCGCACAGACACAGAACTGTTACTCGCACAGACACAGAATTGTTACTGAGGGCCACAGAACTGTTACTTAGGGCCACAGAATTGTTACTCGCACAGACACAGAATTGTTACACAGGGACACAGAACTGTTACTGAGGGCCACAGAACCGTTACTTAGGGCCACAGAATTGTTACTCGCACAGACACAGAATTGTTACTCGCACAGACACAGAATTGTTACTCGCACAGACACAGAATTGTTACTGAGGGCCACAGAACTGTTAGTTAGGGCCACAGAATTGTTACTCGCACAGACACAGAATTGTTACTCGCACAGACACAGAATTGTTACTGAGGGCCACAGAACTGTTACTTGGGGCCACAGAAAAGTTAATCAGGGACACAGAATTGTTACTGAGGGCCACAGAACTGTTACTTAGGGCCACAGAATTGTTACTCGCACAGACACAGAATTGTTACTCGCACAGACACAGAATTGTTACTGAGGGCCACAGAACTGTTACTTAGGGCCACAGAATTGTTACTCGCACAGACACAGAATTGTTACACAGGGACACAGAACTGTTACTGAGGGCCACAGAACCGTTACTTAGGGCCACAGAATTGTTACTCGCACAGACACAGAATTGTTACTCGCACAGACACAGAATTGTTACTCGCACAGACACAGAATTGTTACTCGCACAGACACAGAATTGTTACTCAGGGACACAGAACTGTTACTGAGGGCCACAGAACTGTTACTTAGGGCCACAGAATTGTTACTCGCACAGACACAGAATTGTTACTCAGGGACACAGAACTGTTACTGAGGGCCACAGAACTGTTACTTAGGGCCACAGAATTGTTACTCGCACAGACACAGAATTGTTACTCGCACAGACACAGAATTGTTACTCAGGGACACAGAACTATTACTGAGGGCCACAGAACTGTTACTTAGGGCCACAGAATTGTTACTCGCACAGACACAGAATTGTTACTCGCACAGACACAGAATTGTTACTCAGGGACACAGAACTGTTACTGAGGGCCACAGAACTGTTACTTAGGGCCACAGAATTGTTACTCGCACAGACACAGAATTGTTACTCGCACAGACACAGAATTGTTACTGAGGGCCACAGAACTGTTACTTGGGGCCACAGAAACGTTAATCAGGGACACAGAATTGTTACTGAGGGCCACAGAACTGTTACTTAGGGCCACAGAATTGTTACTCGCACAGACACAGAATTGTTACTCGCACAGACACAGAATTGTTACTGAGGGCCACAGAACTGTTAATTGGGGCCACAGAAACGTTAATCAGGGACACAGAATTGTTACTGAGGGCCACAGAACTGTTACTTAGGGCCACAGAATTGTTACTCGCACAGACACAGAATTATTACTCAGGGACACAGAACTGTTACTGAGGGCCACAGAACTGTTACTTAGGGCCACAGAATTGTTACTCGCACAGACACAGAATTCTTACTCGCACAGACACAGAATTCTTACTCAGGGACACAGAACTGTTACTGAGGGCCACAGAACTGTTACTTAGGGCCACAGAATTGTTACTCGCACAGACACAGAATTGTTACTCGCACAGACACAGAATTGTTACTGAGGGCCACAGAACTGTTACTTGGGGCCACAGAAACGTTAATCAGGGACACAGAATTGTTACTGAGGGCCACAGAACTGTTACTTAGGGCCACAGAATTGTTACTCGCACAGACACAGAATTGTTACTCGCACAGACACAGAATTGTTACTCAGGGACACAGAACTGTTACTGAGGGCCACAGAACTGTTACTTAGGGCCACAGAATTGTTACTTGCACAGACACAGAATTGTTACTCGCACAGACACAGAATTGTTACTGAGGGCCACAGAACTGTTACTTGGGGCCACAGAAACGTTAATCAGGGACACAGAATTGTTACTGAGGGCCACAGAACTGTTACTTAGGGCCACAGAATTGTTACTCGCACAGACACAGAATTGTTACTGAGGGCCACAGAACTGTTACTTAGGGCCACAGAATTGTTACTCGCACAGACACAGAATTGTTACTCAGGGACACAGAATTGTTACTCAGGGACACATAATCGTTTAATTAAAGAGTATGTCAGACAACATGCAGAGGAGTGGCAGAGGAGGCAATGTTTTAGGAGCGAGCAGACGTGGCAGCAGAGGAAGGGGTCGAGGCAGCACTATTCGCAGCCAGAGGCCAGTGCTCCCGGTGTCATCCAGCGGTCGTGTCTCCACCGACAACCCTGCCGTCATCGATTGGTTGGCTCGGTCGTCTTCCTCTTCCCAGGTCACCTCTGACACCTACAGCCAACGGTCGGTGGGTACGTCAGACACAACCGTTAGTTGGCATGGCCCGGGACCAAGCCCACTGAAATCACGTGTCCTCTACCTGCCCCTGTCCTTTGGTGTTCCCTCACCAAGCGAAGTATCGCATGCTGTGGGCTCAGCCCCACTGTACAGTGAGGAAGAGCTAACAGAGGGCGGTCAGGAACGGGGGGAGACATCCGCCTTTTCAGCAGCCAGGCGAAGAAGTAGTGGCGAGGAGAGTGGCCCGGTAGCCGGTCTAGAGACAGGTCTGTCTCCTGACCCAGACGCAGCCGAGGGGGCTAGTAGTGAGGTGGAGACCCTACTTGATGATGAGGAGGTTGATCGCACTTGGCAGCCTCGTCGTCATCAGGCAATTTCTTCCGCATCATCAGGAGAAGAGGGTGGCAGCTTGGCAGTGAGCGAAACAGTCGGTGGGTTGCCCAGGAGACAGCAGCAGGGTCGCAGCAGTGTCAGTGGAAGCAGTGTCAGTGGAGCCAAACGGCCACGGAGTAGAGCACCAGCTCCACTGCAGCCTACCACCACGGCCAGTAGTGGTGCCGGTGTGCACGGAGGAAGCAGCAGTCAGCCAGTGAGGAGTATCGGGGGCAAAGTTTCCTACTCGGCGGTGTGGCAATTTTTCGTCAAGCCGCCCGAGGAAGTAAACGTAGCCGTATGTCGACTATGTGGCCAGAAAGTCAAGCGTGGCCAGGGGGCCCATGTTGGGACTACAGCGTTGCGGCAGCATATGCAGCGTCGCCATTTGGTGGCCTGGGAAAACCGTGATAAAGATACGGCGGTTCTGCCCGCCTCAGCCCCAGCTCCATCACCCGCTCCGTTACTTGCTCCGTCACCCGACGTCAATCGCCCTCCATCAGCCAGTCAAGGCTCCAACACCTCTGCTGAGGGGAGTTGTCGCTCGTTGGCATCTTCCGCTCGTTCAGATGCTCCTTCTCCTGCTACTCCTCTTCACGGATTCCGTCAGCAGTCTTTCTTGGAATCCGTTTCCAAGAGACAACAGTTTGCGAGCACGCACCCGACGGTGCAAAAGCTGAACGTCCTCCTGTCCAAGTTGCTGGTGCTGCAGTCCCTCCCTTTTCAAGTGGTGGACTCAGCACCTTTCAGAGAAATGATGGCTTGTGCCGCGCCGCGGTGGAGAGTGCCAAGCCGTCATTTCTTCGCCAAAAAGGCAGTGCCAGCCCTGCATTCACATGTAGAAGAGATGGTGGGCCAGTCTTTGAGCATGTCGGTCTCTGCCAAAGTGCACGGCAGCGCCGACGTGTGGAGCTGTAACTACGGTCAGGGACATTACATGTCATTTACGGCCCACTGGGTGAACGTGGTGCCGTCACAGCCGCACCAGCAACTTGGACAGGTCACGCCGCTTTTGCCTCCACGTTTGCACGTCCTTGGTCCGGCAAAGATGTCCGCCTCTACCACCTCTTCTTCCGCCGTGTCCTCAGCCGCCACCCCCGTGCCAAGTCCCATTACCCGACCGGCATATCACATGTGCAGGGCGCAACGGTGTCACGCTGTTCTGCACCTGGTATGCCTTGGCGAACGTAGTCACACAGGGGAGGAACTTCTGAGTGTAATGAACAGAGAAATCGACAGATGGCTGTCTCCGCGCAAACTGAAAATCGGAACCATGTTGACCGACAACGGAAAGAACATGGTGTCTGCTCTGCGTCAAGGAAGGTTGTGCCATGCGCCATGCATGGCTCACGTGTTCAATCTGGTTGTCAAGCGGTTCCTAAAATCCACCATCCCACTGCAAGACATCCTTAAAATGTCACGTAAACTTTGCATGCATTTCAGCCATTCCTACACCGCAAAGCACACCCTCCTTGAGCTGCAGCGGCAGAACGGAATTCCACATCATCGCCTGATCTGCGACGTTGCAACAAGGTGGAATTCAACCCTACACATGTTAGACTGCCTTTACGAGCAGCGAAAGGCCATCACCGATTTCCTGATGTTACAAGCGGATAAAGGTACTCCCCTGTGTAACTTCGATGTCAGCCATTGGCAGCTCATGCGTGACACCTGCCGCTTGCTCAGGCCCTTTGAGGAGGCCACGCTATTCGTGAGTCGGCAGGACTATGGGATGAACGACGTCATTCCTCTGTTGCACGTCCTTGAACAAATGCTGTTAACAATGGCTGGTCAGGGTGCGGTAGACGTGGCGCACAGATCTCAACGCCACATGACCCCTGTGGGGGCAGGACAGGAAGAAGAGGAGGAGGTAGAGGAGGACATTTGTGCTCAGGAATTATTGAGTGAAATGGGTGGTTTTTCCACTCAGCGGACAGGAGTGGAGGAGCAGGAGCATCTGGTAGAGGAGGAGGAGGAGGAGACAGAGGACCCAGACGCACCGTGGCAGTATGCTGTGGAGATGGAGGCAGGGAGTCCCTCGCATTCCTTGGCACAAATGGCCCATAGCATGCTCGCTTGCTTGCGTAGCGACAGCCGAATAATAACCATCAGACAGAGGGATGACTTTTGGCTGTCCACCTTGTTGGACCCTCGCTACCGTTCCAAAATGGTGGCCTTTTTCACACCTGCTGAGAGGGAGGCCAAAATAACGTACTATAAAAACCACCTATGTAGTCAGCTGGTCTCTGCCTTTCTGCGCCAACGTCCATCCTCAGACACTGTGGGCCCTGTGCGCTCGCGTTCCGCTGCCATGGCAGCAGGGGAGGGGTGGGGTGGTAGGAGCAGTGGCAGCTCCACCAGCAGCGGCTGCCTCAGTCTGCAGTCGATGATGAGTAGCTTTCTTCACCAGCGCAGTGAGGAAACTACTAACCAGCCGCAGCAGCAGCAGCAGCAGCATCAGGTGGACCTGGAGCAGGACCTCAAACAACAGGCTTGGGCCTACTTGGACAGCACCCTGCCAACTGAGGTAGACAATCCCCTTGACTACTGGTCAACGAAACTTGACCTTTGGCCCCAACTAGCTGAATTTGCCCTTGAAAGGCTGTCATGCCCGGCCAGTAGCGTGGCATCGGAGCGCGTGTTTAGTGCGGCAGGAGGTATTGTAACTCCGCGGAGGACACGACTGTCCACCCAAAGTGTGGAGAGACTCACGTTTGTGAAAATGAATCAGGCGTGGATTAGTCTGGATTTCAAACCACCAGTTCCTGACACAACTGACTAAATCCGCCATGAATCATGCCTCAAACATGTGCCACTTTGAGGTCTCCTCACACACTGCTGGTGTGTTGAATTTTTTGACATAGGGTGCTGGCAGATTACGGGCCTCCCATTGCTGCTGCCAGGCCCCTAATCTGCCATAGGCCCCTATATACCACCTCCTCATGCTGCTGCCAGGTCCAGAGTCTCTCATGGGTCCCTGTACGGCCTCCCATTGCTGCTGTCTCCATCGCCACACTCTGCCATGTGCCACTTTCAGGTCTCCTCACACACTGCTGGTGTGTAGAATTTTTTGACATAGGGTGCTGGCAGATTACGGGCCTCCTATAGCTGCTGCCAGGCCTCTAATCTGCCATAGGCCCCTATATACCGCCTCCTCATGCTGCTGCCAGGTCCAGAGTCTCTCATGGGTCCCTGTACGGCCTCCCATTGCTGCTGTCTCCATCGCCACACTCTGCCATGTGCCACTTTCAGGTCTCCTCACACTGCTGGTGTGTAGAATTTTTTGACATAGGGTGCTGGCAGATTACGGGCCTCCCAAAGCTGCTGCCAGTCCCCTAATCTGCCATAGGCCCCTATATACCGCCTCCTCATGCTGCTGCCAGGTCCAGAGTCTCTCATGGGTCCCTGTACGGCCTCCCATTGCTGCTGTCTCCATCGCCACACTCTGCCATGTGCCACTTTCAGGTCTCCTCACACACTGCTGGTGTGTAGAATTTTTTGACATAGGGTGCTGGCAGATTACGGGCCTCCTATAGCTGCTGCCAGGCCTCTAATCTGCCATAGGCCCCTATATACCGCCTCCTCATGCTGCTGCCAGGTCCAGAGTCTCTCATGGGTCCCTGTACGGCCTCCCATTGCTGCTGTCTCCATCGCCACACTCTGCCATGTGCCACTTTCAGGTCTCCTCACACTGCTGGTGTGTAGAATTTTTTGACATAGGGTGCTGGCAGATTACGGGCCTCCCAAAGCTGCTGCCAGTCCCCTAATCTGCCATAGGCCCCTATATACCGCCTCCTCATGCTGCTGCCAGGTCCAGAGTCTCTCATGGGTCCCTGTACGGCCTCCCATTGCTGCTGTCTCCATCGCCACACTCTGCCATGTGCCACTTTCAGGTCTCCTCACACACTGCTGGTGTGTAGAATTTTTTGACATAGGGTGCTGGCAGATTACGGGCCTCCCATAGCTGCTGCCAGGCCCCTAATCTGCCATAGGCCCCTATATACCGCCTCCTCATGCTGCTGCCAGGTCCAGAGTCTCTCATGGGTCCCTGTACGGCCTCCCATTGCTGCTGTCTCCATCGCCACACTCTGCCATGTGCCACTTTCAGGTCTCCTCACACACTGCTGGTGTGTAGAATTTTTTGACATAGGGTGCTGGCAGATTACGGGCCTCCCATTGCTGCTGCCAGGCCCCTAATCTGCCATAGGCCCCTATATACCGCCTCCTCATGCTGCTGCCAGGTCCAGAGTCTCTCATGGGTCCCTGTACGGCCTCCCATTGCTGCTGTCTCCATCGCCACACTCTGCCATGTGCCACTTTCAGGTCTCCTCACACTGCTGGTGTGTTCAATTTTTTGACATAGGGTGCTGGCAGATTACGGGCCTCCCATTGCTGCTGCCAGGCACGTAATCTGCCATGGGCCCCCGTACCGACTCCTCATGCTGTGACGTTGCAACAAGGTGGAATTCAACCCTACGTATGTTAGACCGCCTTTACGAACAGCGAAAGGCCATCACAGATTTCCTGATGTTAAAAGCGGATAAAGGTACTCCCTGTGTAACTTAGATGTCAGCCATTGGCAGCTCATGCGTGACACCTGCGCTTGCTCAGGCCCTTTGAGGAGGCCACGCTATTCATGAGTCGGCAGGACTATGGGATGAACGACGTCATTCCTCTGTTGCACGTCCTGGAACAAATGCTGTTAACAATGGCTGGTCAGGGTGCGGTAGACGTGGCGCACAGATCTCAACGCCACATGACCCCTGTGGGGGCAGGACAGGAAGAAGAGGAGGAGGTAGAGGAGGACATTGGTGCTCAGGAATTATTGAGTGAAATGGGTGGTTTTTCCACTCAGCGGACAGGAGTGGAGGAGCAGGAGCATCTGGTAGAGGAGGAGGAGGAGGAGGAGACAGAGGACCCAGACGCACCGTGGCAGTATGCTGTGGAGATGGAGGTAGGGAGTCCCTCGCATTCCTTGGCACAAATGGCCCATAGCATGCTCGCTTGCTTGCGTAGCGACAGCCGAATAATAACCATCAGACAGAGGGATGACTTTTGGCTGTCCACCTTGTTGGACCCTCGCTACCGTTCAAAAATGGTGGCCTTTTTCACACCTGCTGAGAGGGAGGCCAAAATAACGTACTATAAAAACCACCTATGTAGTCAGCTGGTCTCTGCCTTTCTGCGCCAACGTCCATCCTCAGACACTGTGGGCCCTGTGCGCTCGCGTTCCGCTGCCATGGCAGCAGGGGAGGGGTGGGGTGGTAGGAGCAGTGGCAGCTCCACCAGCAGCGGCTGCCTCAGTCTGCAGTCGATGATGAGTAGCTTTCTTCACCAGCGCAGTGAGGAAACTACTAACCAGCCGCAGCAGCAGCAGCATCAGGTGGACCTGGAGCAGGACCTCAAACAACAGGCTTAGGCCTACTTGGACAGCAGCCTGCCAACCGAGGTAGACAATCCCCTTGACTACTGGGCAACAAAACTTGACCTTTGACCCCAACTAGCTGAATTTGCCCTTGAAAGGCTGTCATGCCCGGCCAGTAGCGTGGCATCGGAGCGCGTGTTTAGTGTGGCAGGAGGTATTGCAACTCCGCGGAGGACACGACTGTCCACCCAAAGTGTGGAGAGACTCACGTTTGTGAAAATGAATCAGGCGTGGATTAGTCTGGATTTCAAACCACTAGTTCCTGACACAACTGACTAAATCCGCCATGAATCATGCCCCAAACATGTGCCACTTTCAGGTCTCCTCACACACTGCTTGTGTTTTCAATTTTTTGACATAGGGTGCTGGCAGATTACGGGCCTCCCATAGCTGCTGCCAGGCCCCTAATCTGCCATGGGCCCCTATATACCGCCTCCTCATGCGGCTGCCAGGTCCAGAGTGTCTCATGCCATGTGCCACTTTCAGGTCTCCTCACACACTGCTGGTGTGTTCAATTTTTTGTCATAGGGTGCTGGCAGATTACGGGCCTCCTATAGCTGCTGCCAGGCCCCTAATCTGCCATGGGCCCCTATACTGCCTCCTCATGCTGCTGCCAGGTCCAGAGTCTCTCATGGGTCCCTGTACGGCCTCCCATTGCTGCTGTCTCCATCGCCACACTCTGCCATGTGCCACTTTCAGGTCTCCTCACACACTGCTGGTGTGTTCCATTTTTTGTCATAGGGTGCTGGCAGATTACGGGCCTCCCATTGCTGCTGCCAGGCCTGTAATCTGCCATGGGCCCCCGTACCGCCTGGTCACGCTGCTGCTGGGTCCACAGTGTGACATGGGTCCTTGTACCGCCTCCCATTGCTCCCACTGCATGTGCCACTTTCAGGTCTCCTCACACTCCTGCTGGTTTCCATTTTGTCATAGGTTGCTGTATGGCCTCCCATTGCTGCTGCCTCCACCGCCACACTGTGGCTCCAAACACTGGTTTTGGCCCCGTGACTGGCCAAATGAGTGAAGTGTGCGGTGATTCTAAGATCGACGGCACTCATCTGCATGTCATACTGAGTGACAGTATTATTTCTCTTCCCCAGCAGACTCCAAGGGCATTTAAATTAAAGGTACAGTGTTCTGCACTAATATTAAGTCTCTCTGAAGCCTAGAAACACCCTTTTTTAAGTTAAATTCACAGCGAATTTATTCGACTCGAATCGAATATTGTCCACGAATTCGCCGAATCAGTCGAATCAAATTTTTCATTTCTTCGCTCATCTCTAGTAATAACATGACAAAATGTGGAAAATGTCAAGGGGTATGAATACTTTTTCAAGGAACTGTATATATAGTGTAACAGAGGAGAGGAAATAAAGGGGACAATTTGGAATTTGCTGTGCAGTGAACATATCATTCCAGACTATTTATTTTTCAGCAAGATGGACAATATTGAACTGGATATTTTGTTGCGTGGTTTTTATGGTCATTTGGCACTATGTAATTTTCCATGTGGTAAATGTTGTATGAAAAGTATACTGATATAATATAGGTAGAGAGTTTTGATACAGAGATATAAAAAAAAAAGTACTGCTACACAAAGCGAACTAAGTATATGACACTTAAGTTGATAGCATTAATGGCATTATTCTAAATATGTTTTCTCAACAAATGTATAACTAACAATGCTGGATTATACAAATTGATTATTTTGTCACACAGTTAAAGGGAAATGTTTGCGTTTTTACAGTTGCTTTTCTACTATTATGTTCAACATAAAAAAATTGAATTGCATATTTATTTTTAGCTAATAAACACAAAGATATTACTTTTTTTGCTGTATTAAACTGTCATTACTTATTTTGGTGTATGCTGACATCTAGTGGCAGGTTTGAGCCATTACAGTTTGTTTAATTATGTGATTTGAGGACTCCCTTTGTTCTTTCCTGTTTACTTACATAGTTAGTCTGGCTGAAAAAAGACAAAAGTCCATCCAGTTCAACCATTAAAAAAAAAAGTTATAATCCTATACCCACAGTTGATTCAGAGGAAGGCAAAAAAAAACCCAGCAAAGCATGATCCAATTTGCTCCTGCAGGGAAAAAAATTCCTTCCTGATCCCCCCGAGAGGCAATCGGATATTCCCTGGATCAACTTTACCTATAAATGTTAGTATCCAGTTATATTCTGTGTATCCAAGAAATAATCCAGGCCTTTTTTAAAGCAATCCACTGAGCTGGCCAGAACCAACTCTTGAGGGAGTTTATTCTACATTTTCACAGCTCTCACTGTGAAGAAACCTTTCCGTATTTGGAGATTACATTTCTTTTCCTCCAGATGTAAAGAGTGCCCCCTTGTCCTCTGTGATGACCTCAGAGTGAATAGCTCTACCACGAGTTCACTATTTGAACCACTGATGTATTTATACATGTTGATTATATCCCCCCTTAATCTCCTCTTCTCAAGAGAGAATAAATTCAGTTGCTCTAATCTTTCCTCATAGCTGATCTCCTCCATGCCTCGTATCAGTTTGGTTGCCCTTCTCTGTACTTTCTCCAGTTCCCCAATGTTATTTTTGTGAATTGGTGCCCAAAACTGAACTGCATATTCCAGATGAGGTGTTACTAATGATTTGTACAGGGTAATATGATATCTCTCTCTCTGGAGTCTATACCTCTTTTATTACAAGAGAGGATTTTGCTCCCTTTAGAAACTGCAGCTTGGCATTGCATGCTATTATTAAGCTTGTGATCTACCAGAACCCCCAGATCCTTCTCCACCATTGATTCCCCCAGTTGTACCCCCCTAGTATGTATGATGCATGCATATTCTTAGCCCCCAAGTGCATAACCTTACATTTATCAACATTAAACCTCATTTGCCACATAGTTGCCCAATTAAACAGAGCATTGAGGTCGGCTTGCAAATTGGAGACATTCTGTAAGGACGTTATTCCACTGCACAGCTTGGTGTCATCTGCAAAGACTGAAATGGTATTTTTAATCCCAGACACTATATCGTTTATAAATATATTAAAAAGTAAGGATCCCAACACTGAACTTTAGGGTACACCACTGACAACCCTAGACCATTCAGAGTATGAATCATTAACCACTACTCTATTAGCCAGTTTTCTATCCATTTACATACAGATTTTTCCAAGCCCGTAGACTTTACCTTACACATTAGCCGTGTGTGGGGAACTGTGGCAAACACTTTTGCAAAATCCAAGTATATCACATCCACCGCCACTCCTCTGTCCAAGGTTTTGTTCATGCTGTCTGTTGCTTACAGTATTTTTTTCCAGCAAGAACTCATCTATGTGGTCTTTTATTAAACTCTCCAGTATCTTCCCAACTATAGAAGTTAAACTAACAGGTCTATAATTACTTGGTAAAGATTTTGACCCCTTTTTAAATATTGGCACCACATTGGCCTTACGCCAATCCAGTGGTACTATGCCAGTCATTAAAAAGCCCCTAAAAATTAGAAACAATGGCTTTGAAATGACAGAGCTCATTTCTTTAAGGACCCGTGGGTGTATGCCATCCGGCCCAGGTGCTTTATTCACCTTTATTCTATCTAATTATTTTTTGATCATATCAATTGTGAGCCAATGTGGATCATCTGGGGCTGTGTCAATACCATGCCCATTATGGACAAGAGCTCCCCCATGCTCTTTTGTATACACAGAACTGAAGAAGGTATTAAATAAATGTGCCTTCTCTTTGTCCCCAGTCACCCACTCTAGATTATTTAGTAAAGGGCCTACATGCTCCGACCGGTCCTTTTTACCATTAATATATTTGAATAATATTTTGGGGTTGGTCCTGCTATCTTTTGCAATCTGTTGTTCATTTTCAATTTTTGCGGCCTTTATTTCCTTTTTGCATATTCTGTTATATTCTTTGTAATGTTTAATTGATTATATCGTTCCTTCATTTTTATATGTAATAAAAGCTCTTTTCTTATTATCTATAGCATTTTTAACTTTGGCCGAAAGCCACATAGGTTTGATTTTTAGCCTTTTAAACTTGTTGCCCATGGGAATATATTTTGCAGTGTGTTCACATACAATCTTTTTGAAGAACTCCAATTTCTGTGTTGTGTTCATTGATGCCAATATTCCCTCCCAGTCTAAGTCTTGGAGAGCAGCTCTCAGCCTTGGAAAATTAGCTCTCTTAAAATTGAGTGTTCTTATTTTACCCGTATGTGCTTGCTGTTTACAGCTAACAATAAATGAAATCATGTTATGGTCACTGCTGCCCAGATGTTCTTTTATATGGACATTTGGAATTAGCTCTGCATGGTTTGAGATTACCAGGTCCAGCAGAGCATCATTCCTAGTAGGGGCCACTATGAACTGTACCATACAATTGTCCTGTAGTAGGTTTAAAACATTTTGCCCTTTAACTGTTCCTGCAGTACCATTACTCCAGTCAATGTCATGGTAGTTTAAATCCCCCATTATTATCACTGTCCCAGCCCTTGCAGCCCTTTCGATCTGTGCAAGGAACTGAGTCTCCATCTCCTCATTGCTAGTTGGTACTTCACAGAGACAGGTTTAGAAAAGTAATTCTCTTTTTACATTTCAAAAGACTGGAAAATCATTATCTGCAATGTAATTTTCTGAATTAAAATTGTGCTGGATTCAATTTATGTGTCTTAATGAAGAGTTAAGCGGCCTGTGGATGGTGCCAAGTCAGCAGGTGAACATACTATTCAGACAGACTCGGCCTAAGAAGGTATGCCATGCACCATTTGAAACAAAACACCCTTTGACTAACAGGTGGCAGGCTGAAAAGACTTGCTTATCATTTTTCATTTAATACACAATTCTTTGGACAATTACCCACTTTGTTGCCTTTTTTATTATAGATGGCTTTCTTATCTTTAAATTTAGTTTGAGTATAAGTGATCCTTAAACTTATTAAAATAAAAAAGATGTTATACTTACCTGCTCTGTGCAGTGATATTGCAGTGAGTGGTTCCTTACCTCTTCTTTGGTGGTTCCCCGCCAGTGCTCTCTGCTCCTTTTCTCTACCATGTGCTATGGGGGCACCCATGCAGTCACACTCCCGAGGCAGGCTTTGTGCACCCATAGACACACATAGCCCAGCTCAGCCACTCCCCCTGCTCCCTCTTCACAGTATATGACTGACAGCAGCAAGAACTAATGGGTCCCGCTGCTCTCAGTGTAGCCTGTGAATCCAGGAAGATAGGAGAGCAGGGCTCCTGGTAGGAACAGTGCTGAACATGAGAGGTATCCAGTAAGTATTTAGGAAGGGGGGGGTAAGTAGTGGGGTGTTTTTTTGTAATGCAGAGAATGCATTATGAAAAAAAAAAACACCTAGACTTTAGAACCACTTTAATTTGAGGACAGAAGCCACATTTAGCTTCTGCTCCATTTATTATTATTATTATACAGGATTTATATAGCGCCAACAGTTTGATCAGCTTTACAATATAACGGGAGACAATACAGCAACAAAACAGTTCAATACAAGAGGGATTTGAGGGCCCTGCTCTTTGGAGCTTACAATCTAGGAGAGAGGGGCTAGTGGTACAAAAGGTAGTAACTGTGGGGGATGGACTGGTTGGAAGAGTAGAAGATTCCATTATTAGCTGAGGGCAGGATAGGCTTCCCTGACGAGAGAGGTTTTCAGAGATCGCCTAAAAGTGAGCAGAGTAGGCGATAGTCTGATAAATTGGGGTAGAGAGTTCCAGAGGATGGGGGAAGCTCTGGAGAAGTCCTGGAGACGAGCATGGGAGAAGGAGACAAGGGAGCAAGAGAGTAGGAGGTCTTGCGAGGAGCAAAGAGTACAGTTTGGGTGATATTTAGAGACAAGATCGGTGATGTAATTTGGGGCAGAGTTATAAATGGTTTTATATGTTATTGTTAATGTTTTGAATTTTATCCGTTGGACAATGGGAAGCCAGTGGAGGATTGGCAGAGAGGGGTGGCAGATACAGACCGGTTAGTAAGGTGGATGAGTCTGGCAGCAGCATTCAGGATAGACTGAAGAGGAGATAGCCTGCGATGAGGTAGGCCAATGAGGAGGGAGTTACAATAGTCAAGGCGAGATATAGCAAGGGAGTGAATAAGTTGCTTAGTGGTTTCCGAGGTTAGGAACGGGAGTATCTTGGAGATGTTGCGGAGGTGAAGTCTACAAGATTTGGACTGTGATTGGATTTGGGGCTGAAAGGAGAGATGGGAGTTTAGGGTTACACCTAGTACCCTGTCATGAGGGGAGGGACTGATGATTGTGTTATTGATCTTGATGGAGAAGTCAGGGGAGGGGGCACGGGCTAGGGGGAATACTAAGAGCTCAGTTTTGGAAAGATTGAGTTTGAGGAAGTGGAGTGACCTCCATGCCGAAATGTCACTTAGTAGGTTAGTAATGCGAGTGGAGACTGAAGGGGTGAGGTGAGGGGTAGAAAGATACATTTATAGCAAACTTTCCTTTTTTGTTTTGGTGCCCTGCAGTGTGCAACAAAGAAAAGGTATCTCCAAGAATAGATTATCAACAAGAAAAAAAAGCTGTGCTTTGAGTACCCCAAACTTAAAAAGGCCCTATCAATAAAAAACAAAAACTAAGATACACCCAAAAGAAAGGAAAATCCCACATTTCTTTTTCTCCGTAAGAAAAACCTTTTTTTTCCTTTTTAAACTAAAGCCATTTAGCACAAAAAAATAAAATAATAAAGTAAAAGTTTGAAGTAGATAGGACAGAAGCTAAAAATGACCACTGTCCTCAAATTAATCTCAAACTAAAATTAAAGAAAAAAAACCTATAATAAAAACAAAAAAGTCAGCAAAGGGGGTAATTGCCCAAAAAGCTAGCAATCCAATTTTTTCCCAACACTGATAGTAGTCCTAAAAAATACTTTGTGGCAAATAAAGAACTGTAAACATATAGGGGGCAAAATAGCTCTAACTGACCCTATTCTCTCCCTATACAGATTGTCCTTATCCTTTCCCTACTGCATCCTCCAAAACAACTGACACTACAACTGCTCTGCGCCCCCATTTTATATTGGTGGGGCTGGCTTATCCAAAGCTTTGTATTTGACCCTTCTAAGCCTAAAAGTCCTTGTTCAAGGACCATACAATTCTGCCATCATTCTGGCTTTTAAAAAAAGTGCCTGGTAAATTTGGACAGAGATTTTACAGAACTGTGAATTTCACAATACCATTATTTATCATGAAAGCAATGTTGTAGAAAATCTTAACTTCATACCTAATTCTGAATTAATAGAGGCCTTTATTTTAATCAGCCCAAAATAAACTCTTATGAGAAGGGGGTTGACATCTCATTCTATGACATATTTTGGCCACATATTTTGGAATTAGTTTGGAACCATTAGGAATCTTCCTAGAGCGGGCCGCCCAGCCACAATGAGCGATTGAGGGAGAAGGGCCTTAGCCAGGGAGGTAACCAAGCACCCCATGGTCACTCTGAAAGAGCTCTAGCGTTTCTCTGTGGAGAGAGGAGAACCTTCCAGAAAACAACCATCTCTGCAGCACTCCACCAATCAGGCCTGTATGGTAGAGTGGTCAGACAGAAGCCACTCCTCAGTAAAAGGAAAATGGCAGCCTGCCTGGTATTTGCAAGAAGGCACCTGAGGGAATCTCAGACCATGAGAAACAAAATTCTCTGATCTGATGAAACAAAGATTGAACTCTTTGGCCTGCATTCCAAGCATCATGTCTGGAGAAACCAGGCACCGCTCACCACCTGGCCAGTACCATCCCTACAGTGAAGCATGGTGGTGGCATCATGCTGTGGGGATGTTTTTCAGCAGCAGGAACTGGGAGACTAGTCAGGATCAAAGGAAAGATGAATGCAACAATGTAGAGAGCCATCCTTGATGAAAACCTGTTTCAGAGTGTTCTGGACCTTACACCAGGGCGACGGTTCATCTTCCAACAGGACAACGACCCTAAGCACACAGCCCACATAACAAAGGAGTGGTTATGGGCCAACTCTGTGAATGTCCTGGAGTGTCAGAGCTCAGACTTGAACCCGATAGAACATCTCTGGAGAGATCTGAAAACGGCTGTGCACCGACGCTCCCCATCCGACCTGATAGAGCTTGAGAGGTACTTCAAAGAAAAATGGGAGAAATTGCTCAAAAATAGGTGTGCCAAGCTTGTAGCATCATACTCAAAGCTTGAGGCTGTACTTGGTACTAAAGGTGCTTTAACAAAGTATTGAGCAAAGGCTGTGAATACTTATGTACGTGGGTTTTCTTTTTGTTTTTTATTTTTAATAAATTACAAAGATTTCAAAACGAACTTCTTTCACGTTGTCATTATGGGGTATTTAGAATGTTGAGGGAAAAAATGAATTTAATCTGTTTTGGAATAAGGCTGTAACATAAAATGTGGCAAAAGTTAAGCTCTGTGAATACTTTCTGGATGCACTGTACAGACTGATTTTACTGTTGTGGGTTTAGTAACACTTTAAGGCAGAACCTACACTAACTACATTTATCTACCTAGTCTAGGGACTACTTTAGTATACTAACCTACTTGATGCCAGTCATTATTATTCTCCTGTGGTATATGTGATTATAGTAGGCCTTATTTACTGACCTGTGTGTTTTCTGCCTCTTCCAAATTTGCTTTTCCATCTCTGTGCATCTCTCTACACCTCTCGGTCAATGTATGTACACCGTGTTCCAAATTATTATGCAAATTATATTTTTCTCATTTACCTAAATAATTGATGTAAATAACAATCAGCATAATTCTCATGTTATCAACTATTAAGAGTCCAATTCAAATTTTATTGAACAAACCTCCTAATGATAACAGTATTTTTTTTAAACATAAACTTACAATGCACTGTTCCAAAATATTACGCACAATAGGTTTCAAAACACTGTATAGGTTGTAAAGAACTGAAAATTGTCATTTGTTGTGTTTGCAGCATATTTACTGAAATCAAAAGCTATTCCAATCAAACGTTTATCAACATTTTAACTTTTTAAACATTTTAACAGGTCACGTTTCATTTTAACATAGGGCCCCTTATTTGATAGCAGCTTCACAAGTCTTGCATCCATTGAAATTGTTAGTTTTTGGACAGTTTCTGCTTGAATTTGTTTGCAAGATGTCAGAATAGCCTCCCAGAGCTGCTGTTTGGATGTAAACTGCCTCCCACCCTCATAGATCTTTTGCTTGAGGATGCTCCAAAGCTTCTCAATTGGATTGAGGTCAGGGGAGGATGGAGGCCACACCATGACTTTCTCTCCTTTTATCTCCATAGCAGCCATTGATGCAGAGGTATTCTTTGCAGCATGAGATGGTGCATTGTCATGCATGAAGATGATTTTATTACGGAAAGCATAGTTCCTCCTTCTGTACCAGGGAAGAAAGTGGTCAGTCATAAACTCCACATACTTTGCAGAGGTCATCTTTACACAAGACAGCCTTGTTAGAACAGGGTGGCCGTCCACCAATCATCCACTACTCCATCCATCTGGACCATCCAGGGTTGCACGGCACTCATCAGTGAACAGGATTGTTTGAAAATTAGTCTTCATGTATTTTTCTGCCCAATGCAGCCGTTTCTGCTTGTGAGCATTGGTTATTGGTGGCTGAATAGAAGGTTTATGCACAGTTGCAAGACTCTGGAGGACTCTATACCTTGATGTCCGTGGGACTCCAGAGGCACCAGCAGCTTCAAATATCTGTTTGCTGCTATGTAATGGTATTTTAGCAGCTGCTCTCTTGATCCGATGCATGGATCTGGCAGAAATCTTCCTCAATGTGCCTTTATCTGCATGAACCCGTCTGTGCTCTGAAACAGCCACAAATCTCTTAATAGTGCGATGATCACGCTTAAGTTTTTGTGAAATATCTAATGTTTTCATACCTTGTCCAAAGCATTGAACTATTTCACTCTTTTTGGCAGCAAAGAGAGCCTTTTTCTTCCCCATATTGCTTGAAAATGGTGCTCTGCTTAATAATGTGGAACACCCTCCTTTAGTGGTTTTTCCTTAAATTGGGCTCACCTGCCAATCTAATTATCACAGGTGTCCGAGATTGTTTTCAGTGATCAAAAGAGCCCTAACACACAATGCCATCCATGAGTTAAACTGAAAAACAAAATATTTAATCTTTGTGACACTTAAGTAGAATTTGCATAATAATTTGGAACAGGGTATATGTATATCCATCTGTGCTAGTGTAGGTTAGGGCATGTTGTTTAGTGAGTGTCAGTCAGTCATGTATGCTATGTGTAGGAGGGTAAGTAAACTATTAGTGCACAAGTAATCTTGTTCAGTTTCCTGCCTACCTCTGCAGTCTTTTCTCTTCTTTGTTGTCTAGTGCAGTGTTTTTCAACCTTTTTTGTGCAAAGGCACACTTTTTTCATGAAAAAAATCACGAGGCACACCACCATTAGAAAATGTTAAAAAAAATTTACCTCTGTGCCTATATTGACTATATATAAAGTAATTCTCCTGAATAGGAATCAAACACAAAGAAATTATTTTATAATTACTTTATTATGAAATAATAAAGTATTTTATAATTGGACCCGGGGGCCGGACCAAGAGTAGATGAATGATGTGTATGTGTCATCCATAGTAAGTATAGTAATATTCCCCCATAGTAAGCATAGTAATTAATCCCCCATATAGTAATTCATCCCCCATAGTAATTCATCCCCCATATAGTAATTCATCCCCCATAGTAATTAATCCCCCAAAAAGTAATTCATCCCCCATAGTAATTAATCCCCCATATAGTAATTCATCCCCCATAGTAATTCATCCCCCATATAGTAATTCATCCCCCATAGTAATTCATCCCCCATATAGTAATTCATCCCCCATAGTAATTCATCCCCCATAGTAATTCATCCCCCATATAGTAATTCATCCCCCATAGTAATTAATCCCCCATATAGTAATTCATCCCCCATAGTAATTCATCCCCCATATAGTAATTCATCCCCCATAGTAATTCATCCCCCATAGTAATTCATCCCCCATATAGTAATTAATCCCCCATAGTAATTCATCCCCCATATAGTAATTCATCCCCCATAGTAATTCATCCCCCATAGTAATTCACCCCCCATATAGTAATTCATCCCCCCTATAGTAATTCACCCCCCATATAGTAATTCATCCCCCCTATAGTAATTAATCCCCCCTATAGTAATTCATCCCCCATAGTAATTCATCCCCCATAGTAATTCATCCCCCATATAGTAATTCATCCCCCATAGTAATTCATCCCCCATAGTAATTCATCCCCCATATTAATTCATCCCCCATATTAAGTCCCCAAGCCCCCCCTGTGTCAATTCACTTACCTTTGCTCCGCGCGTTCCTCTCGCCGTTCCGGTGTAGCATGAAAATCTGTCTCCTATGAGGATCTGTCCCCCTCGACGTATCTGCGCATGTGCCAGTTTCAGGCATTAGCAGCCGATCGGCGATCTCCGGCACATGCGCAGATACATCGAGGGGGACAGATCATCCTGACAGTATCACGCTCTGCGGGCCTGATTAAAAGGTCCGCCGGGCCGTATACAGCCCGCGGGCCGTAGTTTGCCCATTGCTGTTCTAATGATTGGTCTATTTGTGAGCCGAGGCCACATGTTACGGATGAAATTGCAATTTTTCCCACGGCACACCAGACAATATCTCACGGCACACTAGTGTGCCGCGGCACAGTGGTTGAAAAACGCTGGTCTAGTGCAACTCATAAGCATGCATATCACAGACTCCATTCATTCCGATGGAAAGCCCATACTCTGCCTTCAGTGCTATTGAGCCTCAGAACTTGTCCCAGTAGTGGCTGAGAACCTGCATGTGAATTTATAGGATGTGAAAAGAGCACTACCTGTTGGTCAGGAAAGAATAATCACAGAGAGTTTTTAACATTGCAGCTCAGTTGTTTTATAGCACTGTGCACCATCTCTCAGAGCACACAGGTACACAGCTGAATCTGACACTGACAGGCGATGGATGGTTAAAGTCGTACGACTGTCACTGGTCTCTGATTGGAACTTTCCAGGCTCCAATTCTGGGTTATTAGTCTTGAACTTAGAGTACCCCTTTGCCCCCTGGAGAAGAATAAACTGTATCTGATGAGGATACTGACGATACCAGAACAGGTATGGAGCAGTGTCACTAGTGGAGTAGTCACAGGATAATGTTATTGTTTCTCCAATTTCTCCAAAAAGATACTGGTGTTCTGAGTTTATAGTATTACCATGGACAGAACCTGCAACAGAATAACATATTTCTTTTAACAGAATAAACATATTTCTTACATCTATTTACCGGTACATACATTATTGCTTAGTAAAAATTGAATTCTGTAGTTTGGATATCATGAATAAGTTGCACTTACTTTAGAATATTGGATCAAACATATTTCTTTACATCTATTTACATATACAGTATCATAAAATATTAAAAATGTAATTCTTCCATTGGCGTATCATGAATATATCATACTTACTTAAAACATAAAGTATCAGTAAGGAGGTAACTAATACAGATGGGAAAAAGCTGATCATTGTCTCTGAATGTACAACATACAAGATTGCTGTGTGAGTGATGTGTACCGGTGAGGATCCTTCTGAGCTCCTTGATGTATAGTAATGTGGGAAGGATGTGACAGTAACACAAATATCACTGACATTACCACACCCCATGTATTTGAAGACAGGAACTGGTTGATGTGAAAATGAGACTAAGATCAGCCAGTCAGATAACTGTCATAAAAACAAGGCTATGACTCCTAAGTGAAATTCTGATGATCTTCCTTGCAGCCGAAACCCTACTCCTAACATGGGTGGGTGACGTCATCATGCAAAGAAAGAAGTAAACAGGCACAGAGGAGAGGAAGGTGCTGATCACTGTGATTTAACATAGAGTTGTAAATTGTGGTGCACTGGGTTTGCACTTTATAATGTGTGTTTTCATTTGTTCTAATAAAATTTTTTAGTTACTTTTAACAGAAAGCACTATGAGAGGAATGTGTGGTTTTATTCTGAGCTAACGACAGCTCAGTCTGGACCAGAGGAGAGCAGTGGTGTCATTACAACCTTGCAAGATGAGGCAATGACACATAAGTGATGGTATAAATGGAATTATTCTAAATATGATTTAATAATAAATTAATAGAAATGAATACAAATACAGTGTTTTATACAAAGCCAGATTATACTTATTGGTTATTTTGCCACATAGTAGATATTATTAGTGGAAATAATGGCTTCTTTTGGATTATTATGTTCCAAATAAAAGTTGATTTGTATATATATTTTTCAGCTAGCAAACATAAAATATTGTTTTATGAAAAGTTAAAAGTTACTGCTCTGACAATCAGGTTAAGGGAAGAATAAATGTGCTGCCGATGGACCTGGGTAAAAGCACAATTTTGTTTTTAGTGAAGCTGTCCAGTAGCAGGGTGTTGCAGGTGGGAGGGTGCGGCACTTCTCGTTGTACCCGGGTGAGACTGCGTCCCGGTGATCATTCGGTATACAGAGAACAGAGCAGTAACATGACTGCTGTACTCTAAAGCTCACTAGAGGGAACCCTGCAAGGGACTGACTTCCCTCTGCAGTGGGCTCTGGGCAGACACCTTGGGGATGCCCTGAGCCTATCAAAGACACAATTCTCGCAAGATTTTACAGCCATTTTGGCACAGAAAAAATAAAAAAAATATATGTACTGTGTCATTGAGATAGTCCTTCATGTGAGAGGAGAGTGGCAGCAGCAAAGGCCAAAGGGGGAGCCTGAACTTAACAATCTGCCTCACATTTGGTGTAGGCCACCCTAGAGTCCTTTATAGCCCAGCCAGTGTTACCCAACGATGATAAATACCCCATCTCCACTTTACTGTGCAGCTTTGCCTGAATGAAATTCTATCTCTAATTTTAATTAAACTAAGCCGAAAAAAAAAGCTGCCGAAAAATAAACTCTCAAGAGAAATCCATTGGCTTCTCATCCGGCAGCACATTTTGGTCACATATTCATACCACAACAAGGTAGACCTCTTTAAGGCAGGGCCTACATTATCTACACTGACCTACCTTAGTGTACTGACTACCCTATTCAATGCTAGTCATTATTTACTTGTGTTGGATCTATTTGTGTTTATAGTAGGCCTAATTGCATAGCCTTAGTGTGTTCTGCTTCAAGCTCTTTTGGTTGTTTGTGTGTGCGTCTCTCAATTTTACATCTGTTTATCAGTCAAAGTATTTATGTATATCCAGCTGTGAAAATGTAGGTTGGGGCATGTACTCTGTGTATGTTGTTTAGTGCATGTCATCAGTCATGTATGCTATGTGTTGGAGGGTAAGTAAACTATTAGTGCACAAGTAATCTTGTTCAGTCAGGATCTTCACTGTGTCCTGACCACCTTTAAAACCTTTGGGTCACTTTGAGTGGGGGGCCCATGGAATCCAGCTCACTGTCTCAGCTCCCCATATCCTTCTTATGTGTAAATCACCCTGTTCCTGTTAGGGGCACAGGGTGATCTGTCCTAATATTGGGGTGGGGGGTTGTTGATTATTTAATGTCATGTGGCTGCATCCTATTGTTCTATTGTTTGGGAGCTAACTATTATGGGATGTATGTGTTTATGTGTATTAGCTTAGTGGGGGGGTGTCTCCAGCAGCCCTCCCTCCTCATGGGACTGTCTGATGGAGTGAAGTTTGAATACCTGTGTGTCTCTTGTTAATTGCCCCACCATGTGTCATTATGCAGGGAGGGGGGATTGCCCCCTGAGTGAATATATCTTGTATCTGTGTTCAAATAAACTAGTCTACCTCTGGCTTACTTCAAATCTGGTGTCATTTGGATCTTGGGGTAACAATAGCCAGAGTCACTGGTCTCGTGTTCCAGAGCCTGAGAAGTAGCTTCTTGATGGAGATATCCAGTCGTGGGAGACCGGGGTCCGTTACACAACCTATTCTGTCCCTTGTTGTCTAGTGCACCTCATAGCATGCATGTCGCAGACTCCATTAATTCCAATGGAAAGCCCATACTCAACCTTTGGTGATATTGAGCCTGTGGTTGTGCTTACTTGCATTTTAATTTATCTCCATGGTTCACTTTGGCTACAGCTTCAGTTTACATTGCTTCCCCTTAGAACGTCTAGTTATGAATGCCAATAACACGTTCTCGCTTCTTTAAACACTCCGTATATTTACCACAAACTTTTTTCTTTTTATTTAATTAGTTAAAACTGAATTCCAGCAATTCAGCCGCTTTGTAAAAAAGTGAAGGCACACTGTGAGTTAAGTCTAATGAGGTGCTTGACATCTCCTGGATTTATCTGTTATTTTTGTCTGACAGTTTTATTGCGCTCTCAGAAGATGGCTATCCATATTTCCTGGAGCCTGATCCTTCATATTTTTATATCTTCAACAGTTTAGTTTCAGCTGCCTCCCCTCCTGCCCACTCACAAAAGCCTTGGTATTATGTGAACACATTCACAAGCTACAAAGGCTTTTGCAAATGGGTAGCAGAGGGGAGGGGTGGGCACAGCTGCTTTGTGTGCTTAACTTCTCTCAGAGCGTTTCTCCAGCAGAGCAATAAACCTCTAAAATATAAATAATAGAGAAAAGTCCACAAGATGTCATGCAGAAAAACTGTAGCTGGTGACATTTAATGAACACACACACTTACCTGTCCCAGAGTCCAGCGATGTTCTGACCCACGCCATCCCTTCTCCTCTCTCTTCTCCACAGCGCTGGCATCTCAACAGTTTGTGGCTTCACAGCCTGGCACCCACTGCGCATTTGCGAGCCCTGCTGTGCCTCCTAATTGGTCCAGCAGTCTCCTGGGACCTGTGAAAGTTCCCATGAGACTGCGGGAGGGAGGAGGGGGGCCGAACGTCCGGCTCACTTCACTGCGGTGAAGTGAGCCAGAAGTGGGAGCAGGTACCTATCAAAACCAGGTACCTGCTCCCCCCTCCCCCCCCAAAAAGGTGCCAAATATGACAGTGGGGGGGAGGAAAATAAGCAGAGCCTCCGCTTTTTAGTGGAACTCCGTTTTAACTCAGGGGTTAATTTACTAAATCTTTAGAGTGCAAAATCTGGTGCAGCTGTGCATGGTAGCCAATCAGCTTCTAACTTCAACTTATTCAATTAACCACCTCCCGTCTGGCCGTTGTATATAAACGGCCAGACGGTGGCAGTGCAGGGTCGGGAGGCTGTTTATAAACGGCCTCCCCGCCCCCTGCTTGTGCGCGCTCCCTGGGAGGGCGCAGCACCACGATCCGGTGCCCACTGTGTCCTCTGGACACAGTGAAACACCGATCGTCATACGGGACCTCTGTGCGAGGTCCCAATCATGTGATCACTGGCCAATCAGTGATCACATCCAGAGTATTAAGCAAGATGTCACTTGTGACATCATTGCTTACTACGTGTGAAATCTGTGAATGATCACAGAGGTCATATGGTACAAGGCTATTCACAACAGTCTTGTACCATGTGACAAGCTGTGACCAATCACAGCTCACACAGTAGTTCTCAATGGCTGCAAGAATGCAGCCAGAGAGAAGGAGAAATTATTGCTTTTACAGCCTTTATGGGTGTAAAAGCAATCAGTGTAAAAAAAAGAAAATCTTCATCACTCCCCACAAGTAGTACAGTGTCACCATGGTGACACTGTACTGCTAGGGTGACAGTATGTAAAAAAAAAAAAAAAAATAATATAAAAAAAAAATTAAAAATGTAAAAAAAATGTTTAAAAATTATAATTTTTGGTTATAAGCTAATTTGGGTTATTTTTTTTTTTACTAAAGACAGAATAAATTTTGGCCAAGATTTATGATGAAATATTATTTATTTACAAAACTTTATAAGAAAAACGCTTTTCAAAATTTTTGGACTTTTTCATTTACATAGCAAAAAAATAAAAATCCCAGCGGTGAATAAATACCACCAAAATAAAGCTTTATCTGTCTAAAAAATGCTAAAAAATTAACATGGGTACAGTGTTGCATGACCGCGCAATTGTCATTCAAAGTGTGATAGCACTGAAAGCTGAAAATTGGCCTGGACAAGAAGGGGGTAAAAGTGTCCGGACTTGAAGTGGTTAATAAACTTGTGCTCTCCGGTTTTAGTAAATCAACCCCATAGTTTGCATTCACTTTTTACAAAATGTCTGAATTTCTGGAATTCAGCTTTAAAACCACTACCTTTTGTTGCTGTTTGTATAGTAAAAAGACATAAAAATTAATGTGCTTTGGGGTTCTAATCTTTTCCCTACTCCAATCAAACTAAAACATCATTTTTTTTTTTAATTCTAAGAGTTTTTTTAGTATTGAAAAGGGCACGAAATAACATCAATGCTGACAAAGACATGCACTTATTTGTACATATTCAGTCAGGAACAGATAAGACAAACATACACAGATGGTATACATAGGCAATAAGTAATGAAACTGCTGAAGACAACTAAAATGAGAAACCTAATTGCAGACTAGACATGTGCAGAATGAAAAAATGTGTTTCATTTCTTTTCGTATCGATTCATCAAGTTACTAATTTTGTTTCATTGCATTCGTAACAAAATTTCTTTCATTTTGCTTATTCGTTTTTGACTGGATTCCATTTTTTTCCAGTGGATTTGACGTACTGTATTTGAATAGAATTCGAATTGAAAATATCTGATTCTAAATCATTGTGAAGAATAGCTGGTTCTATCCTATTTGAAAATGTAATTTCGGAACATGTCCATATTCTATTTTATTCAGTTCTAATTCAATTTATTTTTCTCTATAGTATTCTATTCTTTTATTTTCTATTATTTTGTACTCTTATTCTTTTTTTTTTTTTTAATTTTTATTTTCTATTCTGTTTTCTTTATTATCTATTCTTTTATTTTCTACTCTATTCTTTTCGAAATTAAAATTTCAGAATACGGCTATATTCTATTTTATTCTATTCTATTGTAGTCAATTCTGTTTTTTCTATTCTTTCCTTTTCCATTCTATTTTCCTTTATTTTCTATTCTTTTATTTTTTCTATTGTATTATTTTCTTTTCTATTCTGTTTTATTCTATTCTCATCTTTTTGAATTTTGTAAGATGACTATATTCTAATAAACAGTCTTTGAAGGAAATCAGCAATATGTTTACATTTTTAATTTGATGTAGAATTAAATTTTGTTTTTGAATTTGTTTCGAATTCTATTTGAATTTTGTCTCGTTATTTTGGATTCATTTAAATTCAATATTGTTTTAATTCAGAAATTCAGATACATACAAATCTCTGAATAATGAAAATTTTGTCAGAATTTTAATTTGGAATGAAACAAATCGCACATGTCTGTGTGCAAGAATAAGCATAAAACACTATAGAAAAACCTATATATTTAGAATATAATTGGTTGAGAAACTTAAACCAAAACTCACCATCTCAAATACAGGAAATATTTGGACATATCTCAGATCAAAAAGCAGTATATGGTATTGAAAACTGAGTACATTGAATCTAAACACACAGTATAAGCCCCTGTTCAAAAGTTGTGTATTAACCAGTACTAAAAGCGGTAACCCCGAGCAACACTCGAGATTACACTGCAGCGATCTCTCGAGCATTACCTTCCATGATCCTGCAAGGTCCTCCAGCTGTGTCCCCCGGCCATGTCCGCAGGCCGATGTCGGCATCCGTCTTCCGTGTTCCGTTCCCTGCGAACGTCGGGATGTACGGAGGGCGGAACCAGTGGGAGATTCAAAAAAGTAAAAATTTTACATAATTAATATTAATGGTCAGGTGCAATGCTTTGGCCAATCAAAGCATAGGATGACGTTACAAGGGGACAGGGTGAACCCCACCCCCTTATGACATCATGACAGTATTTAAGAACTGTCATTGGGGACGCAGCTGTCAGATGGCGGGAGCCAGCATTGCCAGCAAGGCGTTTTTTTTCTTTCTTCGGGTAGCGGCGGCGGTGGGCATCGTGACTGACCTTGGATCTACTTCAGGCGACATTCCACAACCACTGGCAAGGGTTGTGGGGAAGAGGCCCTTGTCCCCATCAACATGGGGACAAGGTAATTTGGGGGGGAGCCCCCCTGCCCCAAAACACCCCCCATGTTGAGGGTGTGTGGCCTGGTATAGTTCGGGAGTGCGCTCGCTCATCCCCCCCTTTCCTGACCTGCCAGGCTGCATGCTTGGATAAGGGTCTGGTATGGATGGGAGGGGAGACCCCCACGCCATTTTTTAAAAAAGATGTTGGCGTGGGGGTTCCCCTCACCATTTTTAAAAAAATGTTTAAATGCCGACAATTCATTTTACATTCAGCTGTCAGCGGGGAACCCCACTGACAGCTGAAACATGAATGAATGTTTCACTACTAAAATATTTAATGACTTAATAATATAACTCATGTTGTATTTATTACCTGAGCGGTATCTTACCACATACTCAGATGCAGTAAGATACCGCTCAGCAAATTGTTTGTGTTCTAAGTTCATGGTCGAACATACTGTAGGTTCGGATGTTCGACCACAAACCAAATGGGGGTGTTCAGCTCATCACTAATGTACAATTCTTATAATGTATAGCTCAACATTATGCATTATCCTTGTCAAATTACATTAGCAGTTCATTGTGTATTGTGTTTTTATTCAGAAGGCAAGCGCTTAGGCTTTTTTGGCTGCACCCCCAGATCAGACAAGCTATATTGCATCCCCCCCTCGCTTTCTCCTGCCCCCCCCCTTCCCCTGCAGTTCTGCCAGGTTCCCCCTCCCATCTCCCTCCCTGCTGCAGGGGGTGTGTCAGGATGGAGAGCAGTGAAGGGGCTTGTAAATGTGCTATTTACCATCTCCTTCCTTGCCTGAACGAAGAGAGTCCATCATCGGCAACTGTGTTTATTATGTTTCAGTGTGTGAATGAATGGGAAGCTCTGCACAGAGCTATTCCTGTCCATTCATTCTGTACTGCTGAGGTTTCAGAGATGGAGATTGAAGGCTGTGTCTTCAATCTCCTTTCTCTGTCTCAAAAGTGAAACACCAGAGGACCAAAGCCCCCAAAAGGGTTCCTAAAAAAACAAAAAAATGTAAAAAAATAATACTGTAAGAAAAATAAAATAGAATGGTGAAAAAAAAATTACTAACACCAGTGGCGGAACTACCAGGGTTACAAAGGTTGCACTTGCGACCTAGCCCTGGCATTCCACCATCGGGCTCGCACCAGGGCTCTAAAGGTTATAGTTATTCCTCTAGAGCAGTGATGGCGAACCTATGGCACGCGTGCCAGAGCTGGCACGCAGAGCCATCTCAGTGGGCACGCCAGGAGGAAGAGAGGAAGAGGAAGAGAACGCGCTCTCCTGCGCACCTCCGGGGGCGCGCACCGGGCGATCTCCGTGATCGCTGTGTCCTGCGGACACAGCTGATCATGTGACATGGTAAAAGGCCAATCACAGCGGCCTTTTACCACGTGATCAGCCGTGTCCAATGACACGCTGATCACCGGGAAATGCAAATGCCGGTTCTCGGCTGCACTTTCCTCACGCTGTCAGATCGTGAGGAAAGTACTGCCGAAAACCGGCAGTTGTCAGAACAGGGATCGGCACCGATCATCAGGGTCACTGATCATCAGTGCCCTGATGATCGGTGCCCACCTGTGCCACACACAATTTCCGCCCACTTGTGCCCAGCAATGCGCCCACCTGTGCCAGCAATGCGCCCACCTATGCCCAGCAGTGCGCCCACCTGTGCCCAGCAATGCACCCACCTGTGCCCAACAGTGCGCCCACCTGTGCCCAGCAATGCACCCACCAGTGCCCACCTGTGCCGCCCACCTGTGCCCACCAGTGCCACCCACCAGTGCCCATCAGTGCAGCCAGTCAGTGCCACCAGTCAGTGCCCAGCGGTTGTGCCAGTCAGTGCCCAGCAGTGATGTCAGTCAGTGCCACCTATCAGTGCTGTCTATCAGTACCCATTATCAGTGTCGCCTATCAGTGCCACCTATCTGTGACACCTCATTAGTGCTGCCCATCAGTGCCACCCATCAATGATGCCCAGCAGTGCCGCCGGTCAGTGCCGTCTGTCAGTGCCTCCAGTTGGTGCTGTCAGTGCCGCTTATCAGTGCCCATCATTTCCTGCATATCAGTGCATCATCAGAGCCTCCTCATCAATGCTCACCAGTGCCGCCTCATCAGTGCTACCTATCTGTGCCGCCTCATCAATGCCCATCAGTGCTGCCTATCAGTGCAGCCTCACCAACGCACATCAAAGAAGAAATATTACCTGTTTGCAAAATTTTAGAATAGAAGCAAAGGAAACCTTTTATGTTTTTAATTTTTTGCTCTTTTTTCATTTATAGTGCAAAAAATAAAACACCCAGTGGTGATTAAATACCACCAAAAAAAGCTCTATTTGTGTGAAAAAATGATAAAAATTGCATATGGTTACAGTGTTGCATGACCGCACAATTGTCTATGTTAAGTGCAACAGCACTGAAAGCTGAAAATTGTCCTGGGCAGGAAGGGGGTAGAAGTGCCCGGTAGGCAAGTGATTAATTCCAGTGTTGGCACTTTGAAATAAAAAAGTTGGTTTTGTGTTGCAGTTTGGGCACTCGGGCTCAAAAAGGTTCGCCATCACTGCTCTAGAGTGATGTAGAACAAATGTTTTTAAGGGGAGTGCTGTGATATTTGTGAAAGGGAATAAATAATTGCATGCATATAAGATGAAAAAAACCTACAGATTTTTAGCACACATGGTCCTAAGATATAAAATATATCTGATGATGGGTCACTTTACATTGATCAAACATTTTGGCTAATATATTGAGTGTCATACCTTTTATTTTATCCCATATAACTGTTCTATCCATTAAAACTGTGTATTCATCAAAGCATCTTATATTTGTCAGTGTATATCAAGTATTCCCTGGTATGAGTCGACTTTCCTCCGGTAACCCTTGACATAGAATTATTTCAAGTACCATGTAATTGTGTGTAAAAGTTTTGCAAACAACCTTCATATTTGAAAAATACTTGCTGATATCTGTTTCATAGGTATATTATAATATGGTGCATTATTAGTTATAATGAAGTAACTGTAAGAAGCAGAAGTACTTATGTAGACCCAGAAGAACATGTACCACTAGCCTGAGAACAAATATAATACACAGGGTGAGACCCTATAGCATGTGAAAGCAGCACCACCTGCTGGTCAGGAAAGAACAATCACAGGGAGTTTTTAACATTGCAGCTAGGTGGAAATGTAGTACTGTGCACCCTCTAGAGCACACAGGTACACAGCGGAATCTGACACTGACAGGCCATGGATGGTTAAAGTTGTATGAGTGTCACTGGTCTCTGATTGCCACTTTCCAGGTTCCAATTCTGTGTTTTTTTTCATGATATTAGAGTACCCCTTTGCCCCCTGGAGAAGAATAAACTGTATCTGATGAGGATACTGACGATACCGGACAGGTAAGGAGCATTGCTACTGGTAGAGTAGTTGCAGGATAATGTTATTGTTTCTCCAATTTCTCCAAAAAGATGCAGGTCTGCTGAGTTTATAGTATTCCCATGGACAGAACCTGCAACAGAATAACAAATATTAGGCCAAATGTATTTCTTTACATCTATTTACATATACAGTACCGGTATCATTAAATATGAAAAATGTATTTCTGCAATTGGTATATTATGAATACATTTGACTTACTGGATAAATAAAGTATCAGCAAGGAGGTAACTAATACAGATGGGATAGAGCTGATCATTGTCTCTGAATGTACAAAATACAAGATTGCTGTGTGACTGATGTGTACTGGTGAGGATCCTTCTGAGCTCCTTGATGTATAGTAATGTGGGAAGGATGTGACAGTAACACAAACATCACTGACATCAACACACCCCCATGTTGTATGAAGACAGGAACTGGTTGACATGAAAAAACATCAACCTGGCGTATTACTATTCACAAAGATAAGAGTATTGCATGAATATGTTATTGGACAGTTTAGTGCAGGGGTCCTCAAATGTTTTAAACAGGGGGCCAGTTCACTGACCTTCACACTGTTGGGGGGCCGGACTATAGTTTTATAAAAAAATGAACAAATTCCTATGCACACCGCATATATCTTATTTGTGCAAAAAAACAGGAAAAAACAATATTTTAAATGCACTGTACACTGTAACGCACTTGACACCGCAATCAACTGTACACTGTCACACTGTAACGCACTTGACACCGCAATCAACTGTACACTGTAACACTGTAACGCACTTGACACCACAATCAACTGTACACTGTCACACTGTAACGCACTTGACACCGCAATCAACTGTACACTGTAACACTGTAACGCACTTGACACCGCAATCAACTGTACACTGTAACACTGTAACGCACTTGACACCGCAATCAACTGTACACTGTAACACTGTAACGCACTTGACACCGCAATCAACTGTACACTGTAACACTGTAACGCACTTGACACCGCAATCAACTGTACACTGTCACACTGTAACGCACTTGACACCGCAATCAACTGTACACTGTAACACTGTAACGCACTTGACACCGCAATCAACTGTACACTGTAACACTGTAACGCACTTGGTAACATATGAAACATAGTGGAAACATAGTGGTAACATATGAAACATGTCATTATTGTCAAGACCATTTGCACATATACACCTCAAATGTAGCAGGTTACTAAATGGGTGACCACAGTGATATGGTGTTAGCACATCAATAAATAAAGTGATTAAACATTGGTATACTATGTCACTATGTAGTGACTAATGGTGTGCAAAGTGCCAGAAAAGCTAATCCAAAATCTAGTCCAAAGAAAATCTCAGGTTATAAAGACTGCGCACTCACCAGATACGCAATCAGTCTGCGCATTTAGAGATAACAATCTCAGAGAACTGGAGGTCCCTTTAATGTCTGCTAAGGTCTGGTATCCCTCACTATCCAACATCCGCTGCCAGTAATGGTGCACCCACTCTGTGGATGGTTATAGCTCCCGAGGAGCCCCAAAAAGAGGAGGCCAATAGCGTGATATCGTTTAAAAGAGGGTATTTATTCCAACCAAACAAAAGTCAAATAAATCACACTGACCAGCTGTAGTTTTCAAAGATGGCCGCCGGGACCCACGTGGTGCCGGCGGCGTGACGTCCTGATGCTGTAGCTCCTCCCTCTGAGGTTCAAATCGCATCACACTTTGCATATACACTATATTGTCAAAAGTATTCGGACACTCCTCCAACATTGGGTTTAGGTGTTCCAATCACCTCCATGGCAACAGGTGTATAAAATCAAGCAGCTAGGCATGCAGACTGCTACTACAAACATTTGTGAAAGAATGGGTCATTCTGAGGAGCTCAGTGAATTCAAGTGTGGTACTGTGATAGGTTGCTACCTGTGCAATAAGTCCATCTGTGAAATTTCCTTGATACTAAATATTCCACGGTCAGCTGTTAGTGGTATTATAACAACTATATACTTTGCCTTTAGTAAATCAATCCCAAAGACTAAAAAAAGAAAACTAATGCAGCCATCACATCTAAGAATTGGTAAGCTGTGTTTATTTCCGCTTTAAGTCTAAAAATTGATATTTGGGGTTTTTTTAGACAATATCAAATGAACAAAATTAGAATAGCAACCAAAAGTTAAAGTGTACTTCATTTGCAGCCTAATTGGGATAACACCGACCGTATTTTACACTCCATAAAATGAACTTCCCCCCCCCCCAAAAAAATGGGGGGAAATGTCTGTGCGTCTTATGGAGCGAATATGGAGCAGCCGGCCCGGTATTCCCGCTGCCGCTGTGTTAAAATACCAGGCCTGCCACTCGGCTCTTCTCTGCAGCAGAATCTTACCCGTCCCTCGGTCCAGCGCTGTCCTCACATCTTCTCTCCTGGCTCCGGCATCTGTGACAGCTTGCGGCTTCGCAGCCGGGTGCCCACTACGCATGTGCGAGAAGCGCTGCGCTTTGTGAATGGTCCGGCAGTCTTCTGGGACCTGTCACGTGTCCCAGAAGACTACGGGGAGGGAGGAGCGGGTACCTGTCAAAATTGGGTACCCACCCCCCCTCCTCAAAGGTCCGCAGTCTCTGGTCATCTGTAGCATGTCCGCAGTCTCTGGTCATCTGTAATATGTCCTTTATATTTGTTACATGCCCTCATTAACATTGCATAGCTTAAAAAAATGTCTTAACAATGTCCTTCCTAACAAAGGGTTTAATATTTACAAACCGCCCTCCTGCATTGTACGTTTATGAGGGGTAACTGTTTTGTGTGGGGACGGAGCCACCATAAGACTAAGTGTATATGTCCATTTTTTTTTTTCTTTTGTTCAACCAGGAAGGATTATAGCACCGAGTAATCGGAAGCTCATCTAGGATGTAGAGATGGATATTCTTAAGGATTGGTAGTAATGGTATATTTAAAACATTCTACTGCTTTGCTGGGGATAAGGGAATGATGGCATCTGGATAGGGCTCTATTTATTCAGGCATGGATGAGAGTAATATTTTCTGCTCATTTAATTATGAGAGTAGTATTTTTTCAGACATACTCTACTGCAGGGGGATAGTGGGTGATGTTATTTGCAAGCGGACTGCTGAGTTGAGAGGACGTGATATTTCCAGGGACACAACACTTTTAAAACAGGGATGTAAATGATTTGTATTTCCAGGAACATTCTGTAGCTGAGCTGGGGGACAGTGTTAAGTTCGAGTGATATTTCCAGGGACATTACATTTCTAGCTGTTTACATGCTTCCAGGAGCCTTTCCTAAATATAAGAATGAGCTTTTTAATTAGTTAAATCTACAATTAACATTATATAATCATTAAATATATAATATTAAATATATAAGAATTCAAATTTTAGATTCACTCAGAAGTGTTCATATTTTTGGCAGCAATTGATGCTCCTGGTCACCCGTGTAGCATTAAGGTGGGTCATTTAGTAACTTATTATCAGATGCAGCTCTAGGAGAATATGTGCCACTAGTGGCTGAGAACCCTTACAATGCATGTGACCTTATGGAATGTGGAAGCAGCACCACCTGCTGGTCAGAAAAGAGAAATCACAGGGAGTTTCTAACATTGCAGCTAGATGGATCTGTAGCACTGTGCACCATCTCTCAGAGCACACAGGTACACAGCTGAATCTGACACTGACAGGTGATGGATGGTTAAAGTCGTACGACTGTCACTGTTCTCTGATTGGAACTTTCCAGGCTCCAATTCTGTGTTATTATACTTAATGTTAGCATAATTCTTTGCCCCCTGGTGAAGAATATACTGTATCTGATGAGGATACTGACGATACCAGAACAGGTATGGAGTATTGCTACTAATGGAGTAGTCACAGGATAATGTTATTGTTTCTCCATTTTCACCAAAAAGATGTTGATCTCTTGAGTTTATAGTATAACCATGGAGAGAACCTAAAAGAGAATAACAAACATTAGTCCAAACATATTTCTTGACATCTATTTACATATATATATATATATATATATATATATGTAATGTAATTATGCTGTTTGTATATCATGAATATATCATATTTACTTGATAAAGAAAGTATCAGCAAGGACGTAACTAATACAGATGGGATAAAGCTGATCATTGTCTCTGAATGTACAACATACAAGATTGCTGTGTGACTGATGTGTACCGGTGAGGATCCTTCTGAGCTCCTTGATGTATAGTAATGTGGGAAGGATGTGACAGTAACACAAACATCACTGACATCAACACACCCCCATGTTGTATGAAGACAGGAACTGGTTGACATGAAAATGAGACTAAGATCAGCCAGTCAGATAACTGTTATAAAGACAAGGCTATGACACATAAGTGAAATTCTGATGATCTTCCTTGCAGCCAAGACCCTACTCCTAACCTGGGTGGGTGACGTCATCGTGCAAAGGGAGATGTAAACTGGCACAGAGGAGAGGAAGGTGCTAATCACTGTGATTTAAAATAGAGTTGTACATTGTGATGCACTGGGTTTGCACTTTATAATGTGTGTTTTCATGTTTTAATAAAAATTTTGAGTTACTTTTAACAGAAAGCACTCTGAGAGAAAACCACAGCTCAGTCTGGACCAGAGGAGAACAGTGGTGTTATTACCCCTTAAAGGGGAAGAAGGCTTTAATCAACCTGTATGACATATAGATCATAAACTGGGATGAGGGCACAACCTGTGGAACACAAGTGTGATACAGTGCCTTGAAAAAGTATTTATAACCCTTGAAATTTTCCACATTTTGTCATGTTACAACCAAAAACTTTTTATTGAGATTTTATCTGATAGACCAACACAAAGTGGCAAATAATTGTGAAGAGGAAGGAAAATGATAAATGGTTTTCAACATTTTTTACAAATAAATATCTTAAGTGTGGCATGAATTTGTATTCAGCCCCCTTTACTCTGATACCCCTAACTAAAATCTAGTGGAACCAATTGCCTTCAGAAGTAACCTAATTAGTAAATATAGTTTACCTGTGTGTAATTTAATCTCAGTATAAATACAGCTGTTCTGTGAAGCCCTCATAGGTTTGATAGAGAACATTAGTGAACAAACAGTATCATGAAGGCCAAGGAACACACCAGACAGGTCAGGGATAAAGTTGTGGAGAATTTTAAAGCAGGGTTAGCTTATAAAAAAATATCCCAAGCTTTGAACATCACGAAGCACTGTTCAATCCATCATCTGAAAATGGAAAGAGTGTGGCACAACTGCAAATCTACCAAGACACGGCCGTCCACCTAAACTGACAGGACAGGGAAGTAGAGCATTAATCAGAGAAGCAGCCAAGAGGCTCATGGTAACTCTGGAGGAGCTGCAGAGATCCACAGTTTAGGTGGGAGAATCTGTGCACAGGCCAACTAATAGTCATACACTCCACAAATCTGGCCTTTATGGAAGAGTGGCAAGAGGAAAGCCATTGTTGAAAGAAAGGCATAAAAAGTCCCGTTGGCAGTTTGCGAGAAGCCATGTGGGGGACACAGCAAACGTGGAAGAAGGTGCTCTGGTCAGATGAGATCAAAATTTAACTTTTTGGCATAAAAGCAAATCGCTATGTGTGGTGGAAAACTAATACTGCACATCACCCTGAACACACCATCCCCACCATGAAACATGGTGGTGGCAGCATCATGTTGTGGGGATGCTTTTCTTTGGCAGGGACAAGGAAGCTGGTCAGAGTTGATGGGAAGATGGATGGAGCCAAATACAGGACAATCTTAGAAGAAAACCTGTTAGAGTCTGCAAAAGACTTGAGACTGGGACGGAGGTTCACCTTCCAGCAGGACAACGACCCTAAACATACAGCCAGAGCTACAATAGAATGGTTTAGATCAAAGCATATTCCTGTGTTAGAATGGCCCAGTCAAAGTCCAGACCTAAATCCAATTGAGAATCTGTGGCAAGACTTGAAAATTGCTGTTCACAGACGCTCTCTATCCAATCTGACAGAGCTTGAGCTATTTTGAAAAGAAGAATGGCCCGAAATTTCACTCTCTAGATGTGCAAAGCTGGTAGAGACATCCCCAATTGCAGCTGTAATTGCAGCGAAAAGGTTGTCCTACAAAGTATTGACTCAGGGGGGCTGAATATAAATGCACGTCACATTTTTCACATATTTATTTGTAAACAATTATTTTCCTTCCACTTCACAATTATGTGCTACTTTGTGTTGGTCTATCACATAAAATCCCAATAAAATATATTTACGTTATTGGTAATAACATGACAAAATGTGGAAAATTTCAAGGGGTATGAATACTTTTTCAAGGAACTGTATATATAGTGTAACAGAGGAGAGGAAATAAAGGGGACAATTTGGAATTCGCTGTGCAGTGAACATATCATTCCAGACTATTTATTTTTCAGCAAGATGGACAATATTTAACTGGATATTTTGTTGCGTGGTTTTTATAGTCACTTGGCATTGTCATTTTCCATGTGGTAAATGTTGTATGAAAAGTATACTGATATAATATAGGTAGAGAGTTTTGATACAGAGATATATAAAAAAAAAAGTACTTCTACACAAAGCGAACTAAGTATATGACACTTAAGTTGATAGCATTAATGGCATTATTCTAAATATGTTTTCTTAACAAATGCATAACTAACAATGCTGGATTATACAAATTGGTTATTTTATCACACAATTAAAGGGAAATGTTTGCGTTTTTACAGTTGCTTTTCTACTATTATGTTCAACATAAAAAAAATTTAATTGCATATTTATTTTTTAGCTAATAAACACAAAGATATTACTTTTTTTGCTGTATTAAACTGTCATTACTTATTTTGGTGTATGCTGACATCTAGTGGCAGTTTTGAGCCATTACAGTTTGTTTAATTATGTGATTTGAGGGCTCCCTTTGTTCTTCCCTGTTTACTTACATAGTTAGTCTGGCTGAAAAAAGACAAAAGTCCATCCAGTTCAACCATTAAAAAAAAAGGTATAATCCTATACCCACAATTGATCCAAAGGAAGGCAAAAAAAAACTCAGCAAAGCATGATCCAATTTGCTCCTGCAGGGAAAAAAAATTCCTTCCTGATCCCCCGAGAGGCAACTGGATATTCCCTGGATCAACTTTACCTATAAATGTTAGTATCCAGTTATATTCTGTGTATCCAAGACATAATCCAGGCCTTTTTTAAAGCAATCCACTGAGCTGGCCAGAACCAACTCTTGAGGGAGTCTATTCCACATTTTCACAGCTCTCACTGTGAAGAAACCTTTCCATGTTTGGAGATTACATTTCTTTTCCTCCAGACGTAAAGAGTGCCCCCTTGTCCTCTGTGATGACCTCAGGGTGAATAGCTCTACACCGAGTTCACTATATGAACCACTGATGTATTTATACATGTTGATCATATCCCCCCTTAATCTCCTCTTCTCAAGAGAGAATAAATTCAGTTCCTCTAATCTCTCCTCATAGCTGAGCTCCTCCATGCCTTGTATCAGTTTGGTTGCCCTTCTCTGTACTTTCTCCAGTTCCCCAATGTTCTTTTTGTGAATTGATGCCCAAAACTGAACAGCATATTCCAGATGAGGTGTTACTAATGATTTGTACAGGGGTAGAAGGATATCTCTCTCTGGAGTCTATACCTCTTTTAATACAAGAGAGGATTTTGCTCGCTTTAGAAACTACAGTTTGGCATTGCATGTCATTATTAAGCTTGTGATCTACCAGAACCCCCAGATCCTTCTCCACCATTGATTCCCCCAGTTGTACCCCCCTAGTATGTATGATGTATGCATATTCTTAGCCCCCAAGTGCATAACCTTACATGTATCAACATTAAACCTCATTTGCCACATAGTTACCCAATTAAACAGTGCATTGAGGTCGGCTTGTAAATTGGAGACATCCTGTAAGGACGTTATTCCACTGCACAGCTTGGTGTCATCTGCAAAGACTGAAATGGGATTTTTAATCCCAGACCCTATATCATTTATAAATATATTAAAAAGTAAGGGTCCCAACACTGAACCTTGGGGTACACCACTGACAACCCTAGGCCATTCAGAGTATGAATCATTAACCACTACTCTTTGAATACGATCTATTAGTCAGTTTTCTATCCATTTACATACAGATTTTTCCAAGCCCGTAGACTTTACCTTACACATTAGCCGTGTGTGGGGAACTGTGTCAAACACTTATGTAAAATCCAAGTATACCACATCCACCGCCACCTCTCTGTCCAAGGTTTTGTTCGCCTCCTCATAAAAAGAAATCAGATTTGTCTGACAACTTCTGTCTTTCATGAATCCATGCTGTCTGTTGCTTACAATATTTTTTTCCAGCAAGACTCATCTATGTGATCTTTTATTAAACTCTCCAGTATCTTCCCAACTATAGAAGTTAAACTAACAGGTCTATAATTACTTGGTAAAGATTTTGACCGCTTTTTAAATATAGGCACCACATTGGCCTTACGCCAATCCAGTGGTACTATGCCAGTCATTAAAAAGTCCCTAAAAATTAGAAACAATGGCTTTGAAATGACAGAGCTCAATTCCTTAAGGACCCGTGGTTGTATGCCATCCGGCCCAGGTGCTTTATTCACCTTTATTCTGTCTAAATATTTTTGGATCATATCAATTGTGAGCCAATGTGGATCATCTGGGGCTGTGTCAATACCATGCCCATTATGGACAAGAGCTCCCCCATGCTCCTTTGTATACACAGAGCTGAAGAAGGTATTAAATAAATTTGCCTTCTCTTTGTCCCCAGTCACCCACTCTAGATTATTTTGTAAAGGGCCTACATGCTCAGACCGGACCTTTTTACTATTAATATATTTGAATAATATTTTGGGGTTGGTCCTGCTATCTTTTGCAATCTGTTGTTCATTTTCAATTTTTGCGGCCTTTATTTCCTTTTTGCATATTCTGTTATATTCTTTGTAATGTTTAATTGATGATATCATTCCTTCATTTTTATATGTAATAAAAGCTCTTTTCTTATTATCTATAGCATTTTTAACTTTGTCCGAAAGCCACATAGGTTTGATTTTTAGCCTTTTAAACTTGTTGCCCATGGGAATATATTTTGCAGTGTGTTCACATACAATCTTTTGAAGAACTCCAATTTCTGTGTTGTGTTCATTGATGCCAATATTCCCTCCCAGTCTAAGTCTTGGAGAGCAGCTCTCAGCCTTGGAAAATTAGCTCTCTTAATCATGTTATGGTCACTGCTACCCAGATGTTCTTTTATATGGACATTTGGAATTAGCTATGCATGGTTTGAGATTACCAGGTCCAGCAGAGCATCATTCCTAGTAGGGGCCACTATGAACTGTACCATACAATTGTCCTGTAGTAGGTTTAAAAATTTTTGCCCTTTAACTGTTCCTGCAGTACCATTACTCCAATCAATGTCATGGTAGTTTAAATCCCCCATTATTATCGCTGTCCCAACCCTTGCAGCCCTTTCGATCTGTGCAAGGAGCTGAGTCTCCATCTCCTCATTGCTAGTTGGTACTTCACAGAGACAGGTTTACAAAAGTAATTCTCTTTTTACATTTCAAAAGACTGGAAAATCATTATCTGCAATGTAATTTTCTGAATTAAAATTGTGCTGGATTCAATTTATGTGTCTTAATGAAGAGTTAAGCGGCCTGTGGATGGTGCCAAGTCAGCAGGTGAACATACTATTCAGACAGACTCAGCCTAAGGAGGTATGCCATGCACCATTTGAAACAGAACACCCTTTGACTAACAGGTGGCAGGCTGAAAAGACTTGCTTATCATTTTTCATTTAATACACAATTCTTTAATAGCCCTACTATCTGTGTCAGGAAGTTGGATTGCTAGCTCTTTGGACAATTACCCACTTTATTGCCTTTTTTATTATAGAGGGCTTTCTTATCTTTAAATTTAGTTTGAGTATAAGTGATCCTTAAACTTATTAAAATAAAAAAGATGTTATACTTACCTGCTCTGTGCAGTGATATTGCAGTGAGTGGTTCCTTACCTCTTCTTGCACCCATAGACACACATAGCCCAGCTCATCCACTCCCCCTGCTCCCTCCTCACAGTATATGACTGACATCAGCAAGAACTAATGGGTCCCGCTGCTCTCAGTGTAGCCTGTGAATCCAGGAAGATAGGAGAGCAGGGCTCCTGGTAGGAACAGTGCTGAATCATGAGAGGTATCCGGTAAGTATTTAGGAAGGGGGGGGGGGTAAGTAGTGGGGTGTTTTTTCGTAATGCAGAGAATGCATTATGAAAAAAAAAACACCTAGACTTTAGAACCACTTTAATTTGAGGACAGAAGCCACATTTAGTTTCTGCTCCATTTATTATTATTATTATACAGGATTTATATAGCGCCATCAGTTTGCTCAGCGCTTTACAATATAACGGGAGACAATACAGTAACAATACAGTTCAATACAAGAGGGATTTGAGGGCCCTGCTCTTTGGAGCTTACAATCTAGGAGGGAGGGGCTAGTGGTACAAAAGGTAGTAACTGTGGGGGATGGACTGGTTGGAAGAGTAGAAGATTCCATTATTAGCTGAGGGCAGGATAGGCTTTCCTGAAGAGATAGGTTTTCAGAGATCGCCTAAAAGTGAGCAGAGTAGGCGATAGTTTGATAAATTGGGGTAGAGAGTTCCAGAGGATAGGGGAAGCTCTGGAGAAAAGCATGGGAGAAGGAGACAAGGGAGATAGAGAGTAGGAGGTCTTGTGAGGAGCAGAGAGTACAGTTTGGGTGATATTTAGAGACAAGATCGGTGATGTAATTTGGGGCAGAGTTATAAATGGCTTTATATGTTATTGTTAATGTTTTGAATTTTATCCGTTGGACAATGGGAAGCCAGTGGAGGATTGGCAGAGAGGGGTGGCAGATACAGAACGGTTAGTAAGGTGGATGAGTCTGGCAGCAGCATTCATGATAGACTGAAGAGGGGATAGCCTGCGATGAGGTAGGCCAATGAGGAGGGAGTTACAATAGTCAAGGCGAGATATAACAAGGGAGTGAATAAGTTGCTTAGTGGTTTCCGAGGTTAGGAACGGGAGTATCTTGGAGATGTTGCGGAGGTGAAGTCTACAAGATTTGGACTGTGATTGGATTTGGGGCTGAAAGGAGAGATGGGAGTCTAGGATTACACCTAGTACCCTGGCATGAGGGAAGGGACTGATGGTTGCGTTATTGATCTTGATGGAGAAGTCAGGTGGAGGGGGCACGGGCTGGGGGAAATCCTAAGAGCTCAGTTTTGGAAAGATTGAGTTTGAGGAAGTGGAGTGACATCCATGCCGAAATGTCACTTAGTAGGTTAGTAATGCGAGTGGAGACTGAAGGGGTGAGGTGAGGGGTAGAAAGATACATTTATAGCAAACTTTCCTTTTTTGTTTTGGTGCCCTGCAGTGTGCAACAAAGAAAAGGTATCTCCAAGAATAGATTATCAACAAGAAAAAAAAGCTGTGCTTTGAGTACCCCAAACTTAAAAAGGCTCTATCAATAAAAAATAAAAACTAAGATACACCCAAAAGAAAGGAAAATCCCACATTTCTTTTTCTCCATAAGAAAAACCTTTTTTTTCCTTTTTAAACTAAAGCCATATAGCACAAAAAAATAAAATAATAAAGTAATAGTTTGAAGTAGATAGGACAGAAGCTGATAATGACCACTGTCCTCAAATTAATCTCAAACTAAAATTAAAGAAAAAAAAAACCTATAATAAAAACAAAAAAGTCATCAAAGGGGGTAATTGCCCAAAAAGCTAGCAATCCAATTTTTTCCTAACACTGATAGTAGTCCTAAAAAATACTTTGTGGCAAATAAAGAACTGTAAACATATAGGGGGCAAATTAGCCCTAACTGATCCTATTCTCTCCCTATACAGATTGTCCTTATCCTTTCCCTACTGCATCCTCCAAAACAACTGACACTACAACTGCTCTGCGCCCCCATTTTATATTGGTGGGGCTGGCTTATCCAAAGCTTTGTATTTGACCCTTCTAAGCCTAAAAGTCCTTGTTCAAGGACCATACAATTCTGCCATCATTCTGGCTTTTAAAAAAAGTGCCTGGTAAATTTGGACAGAGATTTTCCAGAATTGTGAATTTCACAATACCATTATTCATCATGAAAGCAATGTTGTAGAAAATCTTAACTTCATACCTAATTCTGAATTAATAGGGACCTTTATTTTAATCAGTTAGCCTAAAATAAATTCCTATGAGAAGGGGGTTGACATCTCATTCTATGACATATTTTGGCCACATATTTTGGAATTAGTTTGGAACCACTAGGAATTTTCCTAGAGTGGGCCGTCCGGCCACAATGAGCGATTGAGGGAGAAGGGCCTTAGCCAGGGAGGTAACCAAGCACCCGATGGTCACTCTGAAAGAGCTCTAGTGTTTCTCTGTGGAGAGAGGAGAACCTACCAGAAAACAACCATCTCTGCAGCACTCCATCAATCAGGCCTGTATGGTAGAGTGGTCAGACAGAAGCCACTCCTCAGTAAAAGGAAAATGGCAGCCTGTCTGGTATTTGGTGGCAGCATCATGCTGTGGGGATGTTTTTCAGCAACAGGAACTGGGAGACTAGTCAGGATCAAAGGAAAGATGAATGCAACAATGTATAGAGACATCCTTGATGAAAACCTGTTTCAGAGTGCTCTAGACCTTAGACCGGTTCAACGGTTCATCTTTCACAGGACAACGACCCTAAGCACACAGCCCACATAACAAAGGAGTGGTTATGGGCCAACTCTGTGAATGTCCTGGAGTGTCCCAGCCAGAGCTCAGACTTGAACCCAATTGAACATCTCTGGAGAGATCTGAAAATGGCTGTGCACCGACGCTCCCCATCCAACCTGATGGAGCTTGAGAGGTACTGCAAATGGGAGAAATTGCTCAAAAATAGGTGTGCCAAGCTTGTAGCATCATACTCAAAGCTTGAGGCTGTACTTGGTGCTAAAGGTGCTTTAACAAAGTATTGAGCAAAGGCTGTGAATACTTATGTACGTGGGTTTTCTTTTTGTTTTTTATTTTTAATAAATTACAAAGATTTCAAAACGAACTTCTTTCACGTTGTCATTATGGGGTATTTAGAATGTTGAGGGAAAAAATGAATTTAATCTGTTTTGGAATAAGGCTGTAACATAACAAAATGTGGCAAAAGTTAAGCTCTGTGAATACTTTCTGGATGCACTGTACAGACTGATTTTACTCTTGTGGGTTTAGTAACACTTTAAGGCAGAACCTACACTAACTACATTTATCTACCTAGTCTAGTCTAGTATACTAACCTACTTGATGCCAGTCATTATTATTCTCCTGTGGTATATGTGATTATAGTAGGCCTTATTTACTGACCTGTGTGTTTTCTGCCTCTTCCAAATTTGCTTTTCCATCTCTGTGCATCTCTCTACACCTCTCGGTCAATGTATGTACACCGTGTTCCAAATTATTATGCAAATGATATTTTTCTCATTTACCTAAATAATTGATGTAAATAACAGACAGCATAATTCTCATGTTATCAACTATTAAGAGTACAATTAAAATTTTATTGAACAAACCTCCTAATGATAACAGTATTTTTTTTAAACATAAACTTACAATGCACTGTTCCAAATTATTACGCACAATAGGTTTCAAAACACTTTATAGGTTGTAAAGAACTGAAAATTGTCATTTGTTGTGTTTGCAGCATATTTACTGAAATCAAAAGCTATTTCAATCAATCTTTTATCAACATTTTAACTTTTTAAACATTTTAACAGGTCACGTTACATTTTAACATAGGGCCCCTTATTTGATAGCAGCTTCACAAGTCTTGCATCCATTGAAATTGTGAGTTTTTGGACAGTTTTTGCTTGAATTTGTTTGCAAGATGTCAGAATAGCCTCCCAGAGCTGCTGTTTGGATGTAAACCGCCTCCCACCCCCATAGGTCGTTTGCTTGAGGATGCTCCAAAGCTTCTCAATTGGATTGAGGTCAGGGGAGGTTGGAGGCTACACCATGACTTTCTCTCCTTTTATCCCCATAGCAGCCATTAATGCAGAGGTATTCTTTGCAGCATGAGATGGTGCGTTGTCATGCATGAAGATGATTTTATTACGGAAAGCATAGTTCCTCCTTCTGTACCAGGGAAGAAAGTGGTCAGTCATAAACTCCACATACTTTGCAGAGGTCATCTTTACACCTTCGGGGACCCTAAAGGGGCCAACCAGCTCTGTTCCCATGATTCCGGCTCAAAACATGACTCCACCACCACCTTGCTGATGTTGCAGCCTTGTAGAAACAGGGTGGCCGTCCACCAACCATCCACTACTCCATCCATCTGGACCATCCAGGGTTGCACGGCACTCATCTGTGAACAGGACTGTTTGAAAATGAATCCTCATGTATTTTTCTGCCCAATGCAGCCGTTTCTGCTTGTGAGCATTGGTTAGTGGTGGCCGAATAGAAGGTTTATGCACAGTTGCAAGACTCTGGCGGACTCTACACCTTGATGTCCGTGGGACTCCAGAGGCAGCAGCAGCTTCAAATATCTGTTTGCTGCTATGTAATGGTATTTTAGCAGCTGCTCTCTTGATCCGATGCATGGATCTGGCAGAAATCTTCCTAATGTGCCTTTATCTGCATGAACCCGTCTGTGCTCTGAATCAACTACAAATCTCTTAATAGTGCGATGATCACGCTTAAGTTTTTGTGAAATATCTAATGTTTTCATACCTCGTCCAAGGCATTGAACTATTTCACTCTTTTCGGCAGCAGAGAGAGCCTTTTTCTTCCCCATATTGCTTGAAAATGGTGCTCTGCTTAATAATGTGGAACACTCTCCTTTAGTAGTTTTTCCTTAAATTGGGCTCACCTGCCAATCTAATTATCACAGGTGTCCGAGATTGTTTTCAGTGATCAAAAGAGCCCTGACACACAATGCCATCCATGAGTTAAACTGAAAAACAAAATATTTCATCTTTGTGACACTTAAATAGAATTTGCATAATAATTTGGAACAGGGTGCATGTATATCCATTTGTGCTAGTGTAGGTTAGGGCATGTTGTTTAGTGAGTGTCAGTCAGTCATGTATGCTATGTGTAGGAGGGTAAGTAAACTATTAGTGCACAAGTAATCTTGTTCAGTTTCCTGCCTACCTCTGCAGTCTTTTCTCTTCTTTATTGTCTAGTGCAACACATAAGCATGCATATCACAGACTCCATTCATTCTGATGGAAAGCCCATACTCTGCCTTCAGTGCTATTGAGCCTCAGAACTTGTACCACTAGTGGCTGTGAACCTGCATGTGAATTTATAGGATGTGAAAAGAGCACTACCTGTTGGTCAGGAAAGAATAATCACAGAGAGTTTTTATCATTGCAGCTCAGTTGTTTTATAGCACTGTGCATCATCTCTCAGAGCACACAGGTACACAGCTGAATCTGACACTGACAGGCGATGGATGGTTAAAGTCGTACGACTGTCACTGGTCTCTGATTGGAACTTTCCAGGCTCCAATTCTGGGTTATTATTCTTGAACTTAGAGTACCCCTTTGCCCCCTGGAGAAGAATAAACTGTATCTGATGAGGATACTGGCGATACCAGAACAGGTATGGAGCAGTGTCACTAGTGGAATAGTCACAGGATAATGTTATTGTTTCTCCAATTTCTCCAAAAAGATACTGGTCTGCTGAGTTTATAGTATTACCATGGACAGAACCTGCAACAGAATAACATATTTCTTTTAACAGAATAAACCTATTTCTTACATCTATTTACCGGTACATACATTTTTGCTTAGTAAAAATTTAATTCTGTAGTTTGGATATCATGAATATGTTGCACTTACTTTAGAACATTGGATCAAACATATTTCTTTACATCTATTTACATATACAGTATCATAAAATATTAAAAATGTAATTCTTCCATTGGCGTATCATGAATATATCATACTTACTTAAAAAATAAAGTGTCAGCAAGGAGGTAACTAATACAGATGGGAAAAAGCTGATCATTGTCTCTGAATGTACAACATACAAGATTGCTGTATGACTGATGTGTACCGGTGAGGATCCTTCTGAGCTCCTTGATGTATAGTAATGTGGGAAGGATGTGACAGTAACACAAACATCACTGACATCAACACACCCCCATGTATTTGAAGACAGGAACTGGTTGATGTGAAAATGAGACTAAGATCAGCCAGTCAGATAACTGTCATAAAGACAAGGCTATGACTCCTAAGTGAAATTCTGATGATCTTCCTTGCAGCCAAAACCCTACTCCTAACATGGGTGGGTGACGTCATCATGCAAAGAAAGAAGTAAACAGGCACAGAGGAGAGGAAGGTGCTGATCACTGTGATTTAACATAGAGTTGTAAATTGTGGTGCACTGGGTTTGCACTTTATAATGTGTGTTTTCATTTGTTCTAATAAAAATCTTTAGTTACTTTTAACAGAAAGCACTATGAGAGGAATGTGTGGTTTTATTCTGAGCTAACCACAGCTCAGTCTGGACCAGAGGAGAGCAGTGGTGTCATTACCACCTTGCAAGATGAGGCAATGACACATAAGTGATGGTATAAATGGAATTATTCTAAATATGATTTAATAATAAATTAATAGAAATGAATACAAATACAGTGTTTTATACAAAGCCAGATTATACTTATTGGTTATTTTGCCACATAGTAGATATTATTAGTGGAAATAATGGCTTCTTTTGGATTATTATGTTCCAAATAAAAGTTGATTTGTATATGTTTCAGCTAGCAAACATAAAATATTGCTTTATGAATAGTTAAAAGTTACTGCTCTGACAATCAGGTTAAGGGAAGAAAAAATGTGCTGCCGATGGACCTGGGTAAAAGCACAATTTTGTTTTTAGTGAAGCTGTCCAGTAGCAGGGTGTTGCAGATGGGAGGGTGCGGCACTTCTCATTGTACCCGGGTGAGACTGCGTCCCGGTGATCATTCGGTATACAGAGAACAGAGCAGTAACATGACTGCTGTACTCTAAACCTCACTAGAGGGAACCCTGTAGGGGACTGACTTCCCTCTGCAGTGGGCTCTGGGCAGACACCTTGTGGATGCCCTGAGCCTATCAAAGACACATTTCTCGCAAGATTTGGCAGCCATTTTGGCACAGAAAAAATAAAAAAAAATTATGTACTGTGTCATTGAGATAGTCCTTCATGTGAGAGGAGAGTGGCAGCAGCAAAGGCCACAGGGGGAGCCTGAACTTAACAATCTGCCTCACATTTGGTGTAGGCCACCCTAGAGTCCTTTATAGCCCAGCCAGTGTTACCCAACGATGATAAATACCCCATCTCCACTTTACTGTGCAGCTTTGCCTGATGCCACACGTGTTTTGGTTGTAACATGAAAGCTGTTCCCTGTTCATTTATATAGATAAGGCTGTACTAATGGTGAACACAGCCAAATAAAATATAAGAATGAAATTCTATCTCTAATTTTAATTAAACTAAGCCGAAAAAAAAAGCTGCCGAAAAATAAACTCTCAAGAGAAATCCATTGGCTTCTCATCCGGCAGCACATTTTGGTCACATATTCATACCACAACAAGGTAAACCTCTTTAAGGCAGGACCTACATTATCTACACTGACCTACCTTAGTGTACTAACTACCCTATTCAATGCTAGTCATTCATTACTTGTGTTGGATCTATTTGTGTTTATAGTAGGCCTAATTGCATAGCCTTAGTGTGTTCTGCTTCAAGCTCTTTTGGTTGTTTGTGTGTGCGTCTCTCAATTTTACATCTGTTTATCAGTCAAAGTATTTATGTATATCCATCTGTGAAAATGTAGGTTAGGGCATGTACTCTGTGTATGTTGTTTAGTGCATGTCATCAGTCATGTATGCTATGTGTTGGAGGGTAAGTAAACTATTAGTGCACAAGTAATCTTGTTCAGTCAGGATCTTCACTGTGTCCTGACCACCTTTAAAACCTTTGGGTCACTTTGAATGGGGGGCCCATGGAATCCAGCTCACTGTCTCAGCTCCCCATATCCTTCTTATGTGTAAATCTCCCTGTTCCTGTTAGGGGCACAGGGTGATCTGTCCTAATATTGGGGTGGGGGGTTGTTGATTATTTAATGTCATGTGGCTGCATCCTATTGTTCTATTGTTTGGGAGCTAACTATTATGGGATGTATGTGTTTATGTGTATTAGCTTAGTGGGGGGGTGTCTCCAGCAGCCCTCCCTCCTGATGGGACTGTCTGATGGAGTGAAGTTTGAATACCTGTGTGTCTCTTGTTAATTGCCCCGCCATGTGTCATTATGCAGGGAGGGGGGATTGCCCCCTGAGTGAATATATCTTGTATCTGTGTTCAAATAAACTAGTCTACCTCTGGCTTACTTCAAATCTGGTGTCATCTGGATCTTGGGGTAACAATAGCCAGAGTCACTGGTCTCGTGTTCCAGAGCCTGAGAAGCAGCTTCTTGACGGAGATACCCAGTCGTGGGAGACCGGGGTCCGTTACACAACCTATTCTGTCCCTTGTTGTCTAGTGCACCTCATTGCATGCATGTCGCAGACTCCATTAATTCCAATGGAAAGCCCATACTCAACCTTTGGTGATATTGAGCCTGTGGTTGTGCTTACTTGCATTTTAATTTATCTCCATGGTTCACTTTGGCTACAGCTTCAGTTTACATTGCTTCCCCTTAGAACGTCTAGTTATGAATGCCAATAACACGTTCTCGCTTCTTTAAACACTCCGTATATTTACCACAAACTTTTTTCTTTTTATTTAATTAGTTAAAACTGAATTCCAGCAATTCAGCCACTTTGTAAAAAAAGTGAAGGCACACTGTGAGTTAAGTCTAATGAGGTGCTTGACATCTCCTGGATTTATCTGTTATTTTTGTCTGACAGTTTTATTGCGCTCTCAGAAGATGGCTATCCATATTTCCTGGAGCCTGATCCTTCATATTTTTATATCTTCAACAGTTTAGTTTCAGCTGCCTCCCCTCCTGCCCACTCACAAAAGCCTTGGTATTATGTGAACACATTCACAAGCTACAATGGCTTTTGCAAATGGGTAGCAGAGGGGAGGGGTGGGCACAGCTGCTTTGTGTGCTTAACTTCTCTCAGAGCGTTTCTCCAGCAGAGCAATAAACCTCTAAAATATAAATAATAGAGAAAAGTCCACAAGATGTCATGCACAGAAACTGTAGCTGGTGACATTTAATGAACACACACACTTACCTGTCCCAGAGTCCAGCGGTGTTCTGACCCACGCCATCCCTTCTCCTCTCTCTTCTCCACAGCGCTGGCATCTCAACAGCTTGTGGCTTCACAGCCTGGCGCCCACTGCGCATTTGCGAGCCCTGCTGTGCCTCCTAATTGGTCCAGCAGTCTCCTGGGACCTGTGAAAGTTCCCATGAGACTGCGGGAGGGAGGAGGGGGCCGAACGTCCGGCTCACTTCACTGCGGTGAAGTGAGCCAGAAGTGGGAGCAGGTACCTATCAAAACCAGGTACCCGCTCCCCCCTTCCCCCCCAAAAAGGTGCCAAATATGACAGTGGGGGGGAGGCAAATAAGCAGAGCCTCCGCTTTTTAGTGGAACTCCGTTTTAACTCAGGGGTTAATTTACTAAATCTTTAGAGTGCAAAATCTGGTGCAGCTGTGCATGGTAGCCAATCAGCTTCTAACTTCAACTTATTCAATTAACCACCTCCCGTCTGGCCATTGTATATAAACGGCCAGACGGTGGCAGTGCAGGGTCGGGTTGCTGTTTATAAACGGCCTCCCCGCCCCCTGCTTGTGTGCGCTCCCTGGGAGGGCGCAGCACCACGATCCGGTGCCCACTGTGTCCCCTGGACACAGTGAAACACTGATCGTCATACGGGACCTCTGTGAGAGGTCCCAATCATGTGATCACTGGCCAATCAGTGATCACATGCAGAGTAGTAAGCAAGATGTCACTTGTGACATCATTGCTTACTACGTGTGAAATCTGTGAATGATCACAGAGGTCATATGGTACAAGGCTATTCACAACAGTCTTGTACCATGTGACAAGCTGTGACCAATCACAGCTCACACAGTAGTTCTCAATGGCTGCAAGAATGCAGCCAGAGAGAAGGAGAAATTATTGCTTTTACAGCCTTTATGGGTGTAAAAGCAATCAGTGTAAAAAAAAGAAAATCTTCATCACTCCCCACAAGTAGTACAGTGTCACCATGGTGACACTGTACTGCTAGGGTGACAGTATGTAAAAAAAAAAAAAACAATAATATAAAAAAAAAATTAAAAATGTAAAAAAAATGTTTAAAAATTATAATTTTTGGTTATAAGCTAATTTGGGTTATTTTTTTTTTACTAAAGACAGAATAAATTTTGGCCAAGATTTATGATGAAATATTATTTATTTACAAAACTTTATAAGAAAAACACTTTTCAAAATTTTTGGACTTTTTCATTTACATAGCAAAAAAATAAAAATCCCAGCGGTGAATAAATACCACCAAAATAAAGCTTTATCTGTCTAAAAAATGCTAAAAAATTAACATGGGTACAGTGTCGCATGACCGCGCAATTGTCATTCAAAGTGTGATAGCACTGAAAGCTGAAAATTGGCCTGGACAGGAAGGGGGTAAAAGTGTCCGGACTTGAAGTGGTTAATAAACTTGCGCTCTCCGGTTTTAGTAAATCAACCCCATAGTTTGCATTCACTTTTTACAAAATGTCTGAATTTCTGGAATTCAGCTTTAAAACCACTACCTTTTGTTGCTGTTTGTATAGTTAAAAGACATAAAAATTAATGTGCTTTGGGGTTCTAATCTTTTCCCTACTCCAATCAAACTAAAACATCATTTTTTTTTTTAATTCTAAGAGTTTTTTTAGTATTGAAAAGGGCACGAAATAACATCAATGCTGACAAAGACATGCACTTATTTGTACATATTCAGTCAGGAACAGATAAGACAAACATACACAGATGGTATACATAGGCAATAAGTAATTAAATTGCTGAAGACAACTAAAATCAGAAACCTAATTACAGACTAGACATGTGCAGAATGAAAAAATGTGTTTCATTTCTTTTCGTATCGATTCATCAAGTTACTAATTTTGTTTCATTGCATTCGTAACAAAATTTCTTTCATTTTGCTTATTCGTTTTTGACTGGATTCCATTTTTTTCCAGTGGATTTGACGTACTGTATTTGAATAGAATTCGAATTGAAAATATCTGATTCTAAATCATTGTGAAGAATAGCTGGTTCTATCCTATTTGAAAATGTAATTTCGGAACACGTCCATATTCTATTTTATTCAGTTCTAATTCAATTTATTTTTCTCTATTGTATTCTATTCTTTTATTTTCTATTATTTTCTACTCCTATTCTTTTTTTTTTTTTTTAATTTTTATTTTCTATTCTGTTTTCTTTATTATCTATTCTTTTATTTTCTACTCTATTCTTTTCGAAATTAAAATTTCAGAATACGGCTATATTCTATTTTATTCTATTCTATTGAAGTCAATTCTGTTTTTTCTATTCTTTCCTTTTCCATTCTATTTTCCTTTATTTTCTATTCTTTTATTTTTTCTATTCTATTATTTTCTTTTCTATTCTGTTTTATTCTATTCTCATCTTTTTGAATTTTGTAAGATGACTATATTCTAATAAACAGTCTTTGAAGGAAATCAGCAATATGTTTACATTTTTAATTTGATGTAGAATTAAATTTTGTTTTTGAATTTGTTTCGAATTCTATTTGAATTTTGTCTCGTTATTTTGGATTCATTTAAATTCAATATTGTTTTAATTCAGAAATTCAGATACATACAAATCTCTGAATAATGAAAATTTTGTCAGAATTTTAATTTGGAATGAAACAAATCGCACATGTCTGTGTGCAAGAATAAGCATAAAACACTATAGAAAAACCTATATATTTAGAATATAATTGGTTGAGAAACTTAAACCAAAACTCACCATCTCAAATACAGGAAATATTTGGACATATCTCAGATCAAAAAGCAGTATATGGTATTGAAAACTGAGTACATTGAATCTAAACACACAGTATAAGCCCCTGTTCAAAAGTTGTGTATTAACCAGTACTAAAAGCGATAACCCCGAGCAACACTCGAGATTACACTGCAGCGATCTCTCGAGCCTTACCTGCCATGATCCTGCAAGGTCCTCCCTCTGTGTCCCCTGGCCATGTCCGCCGGCCGATGTCGGCATCCGTCTTCCGTCTTCCGTTCCCTGCGAACGTCGGGATGTACGGAGGGCGGAACCAGTGGGAGATTCAAAAAAGTAAAAATTTTACATAATTAATATTAATGGTCAGGTGCAATGCTTTGGCCAATCAAAGCATAGGATGACGTTACAAGGGGACAGGGTGAACCCCACCCCCTTATGGCATCATGACAGTATTTAAGAACTGTCATTGGGGACGCAGCTGTCAGATGGCGGGAGCCAGCATTGCCAGCAAGGCGTTTTTTTTTCTTTCTTCGGGTAGCAGCGGCGGCGGGCATCGTGACTGACCTTGGATCTACTTCAGGCGACATTCCACAACCACTGGCAAGGGTTGTGGGGAAGAGGCCCTTGTCTCCATCAACATGGGGACAAGGTAATTAGGGGGGGAGCCCCCCTGCCCCAAAACACCCCCCATGTTGAGGGTGTGTGGCCTGGTATAGTTCGGGAGTGCGCTCGCTCATCCCCCCCTTTCCTGACCTGCCAGGATGCATGCTTGGATAAGGGTCTGGTATGGATGGGAGGGGAGACCCCCACGCCATTTTTTAAAAAAGATGTTGGCGTGGGGGTTCCCCTCACCATTTTTAAAAAAATGTTTAAATGCCGACAATTCATTTTACATTCAGCTGTCAGCGGGGAACCCCACTGACAGCTGAAACATGAATGAATGTTTCACTACTAAAATATTTAATGACTTAATAATATAACTCATGCGGTATTTATTACCTGAGCGGTATCTTACCACATACTCAGACTTGGTAAGATACCGCTCAGTAAATTGTTTGTGTTCTAAGTTCATGGTCGAACATACTGTAGGTTCGGATGTTCGACCACGAACCAAATGGGGGTGTTCAGCCCATCACTAATGTACAATTCTTATAATGTATAGCTCAACATTATGCATTATCCTTGTCAAATTACATTAGCAGTTCATTGTGTATTGTGTTTTTATTCAGAAGGCAAGCGCTTAGGCTTTTTTGGCTGCACCCCCAGATCAGACAAGCTATACTGTATTGCATCCCCCCCTCGCTTTCTCCTGCCCCCCCCCCCCCTTCCCCTGCAGCTCTGCCAGGTTCCCCCTCCCATCTCCCTCCCTGCTGCAGGGGGTGTGTCAGGATGGAGAGCAGTGAAGGGGCTTGTAAATGTGCTATTTACCATCTCCTTCCTTGCCTGAATGAAGAGAGTCCATCATCGGCAACTGTGTTTATTATGTTTCAGTGTGTGAATGAATGGGAAGCTCTGCACAGAGCTATTCCTGTCCATTCATTCTGTACTGCTGAGGTTTCAGAGATGGAGATTGAAGGCTGTGTCTTCAATCTCCTTTCTCTGTCTCAAAAGTGAAACCCCAGAGGACCAAAGCCCCCAAAAGGGTTCCTAAAAAAACAAAAAAAATGTAAAAAAATAATACTGTAAGAAAAATAAAATAGAATGGTGAAAAAAAAAATTACTGACACCAGTGGCAGAACTACCAGGGTTACAAAGGTTGCACTTGCGACCTAGCCCTGACATTCCGCCATCAGGCTCGCACCAGGGCTCTAAAGATTATAGTTATTCCTTTAGAGTGATGTAGAACAAATGTTTTTAAGGGTAGTGCTGTGATATTTGTGAAAGGGAATAAATAATTGCATGCATATAAGATGAAAAAAACCTACAGATTTTTAGCATGCATGGTCCTAAGATATAAAATATATCTGATGATGGGTCACTTTACATTGATCAAACATTTTGGCTAATATATTGAGTGTCATAACTTTTATTTTATCCCATATAACTGTTCTATCCATTAAAACTGTGTATTCATCAAAGCATCTTATATTTGCAGCGCTCCTAAAGTTTGAACCTTTATCAAAGTCAGTGTATATCAAGTATTCCCTGGTATGAGTCGACTTTCCTCCAGTAACCCTTGACATAGAATTATTTCAAGTACCATGTAATTGTGTGTAAAAGTTTTGCAAACAACCTTCATATTTGAAAAATACTTGCTGATATCTGTTTCATAGGTATATTATAATATGGTGCATTATTAGTTATAATGAAGTAACTGTAAGAAGCAGAAGTACTTATGTAGACCCAGCAGAACATGTACCACTAGCCTGAGAACAAATATAATACACAGTGTGAGACCCTATAGCAGTGATGGCGAACCTTTTTGAGCCCGAGTGCCCAAACTGCAACACAAAACCAACTTTTTTATTTCAAAGTGCCAACACTGGAATTAATCACTTGCCTACCGGGCACTTCTACCCCCTTCCTGCCCAGGACAATTTTCAGCTTTCAGTGCTGTTGCACTTAACAAAGACAATTGTGCGGTCATGCAACACTGTAACCATATGCAATTTTTATCATTTTTTCACACAAATAGAGCTTTTTTTGGTGGTATTTAATCACCACTGGGTGTTTTATTTTTTGCACTATAAATGAAAAAAGAGCAAAAAATTAAAAACATAAAAGGTTTCCTTTGCTTCTATTCTAAAATTTTGCAAACAGGTAATATTTCTCCTTTGATGTGCGTTGGTGAGGCTGCACTGATAGGCAGCACTGATGGGCATTGATGAGGCGGCACAGATAGGCAGCACTGATGAGGCGGCACTGGTGAGCATTGATGAGGAGGCTCTGATGATGCACTGATATGCAGGAAATGATGGGCACTGATAAGCGGCACTGACAGCACCAACTGGAGGCACTGACAGACGGCACTGACCGGCGGCACTGCTGGGCATCATTGATGGGTGGCACTGATGGGCAGCACTAATGAGGTGTCACAGATAGGTGGCACTGATAGGCGACACTGATAATGGGTACTGATAGACAGCACTGATAGGTGGCACTGACTGACATCACTGCTGGGCACTGACTGGCACAACCGCTGGGCACTGACTGGTGGCACTGACTGGCAGCACTGCTGGGCTGCACTGATGGGCACTGGTGGGTGGCACTGGTGGGCACAGGTGGGCACTGGTGGGTGCATTGCTGGGCACAGGTGGGCGCACTGTTGGGCACAGGTGGGTGCATTGCTGGGCACAGGTGGGCGCACTGCTGGGCATAGGTGGGCGCATTGCTGGGCACAGGTGGGCGCACTGCTGGGCACAGGTGGGCGCATTGCTGGGCACAAGTGGGCGGAACTTGTGTGTGGCACAGGTGGGCACCGATCATCAGGGCACTGATGATCAGTGACCCTGATGATCGGTGCCGATCCCTGTTCTGACAATTGCCGGTTTTCGGCAGTACTTTCCTCACGATCTGACAGCGTGAGGAAAGTGCAGCCGAGAACCGGCATTTGCATTTCCCGGTGATCAGCGTGTCATTGGACACGGCTGATCACGTGGTAAAAGGCCGCTGTGATTGGCCTTTTACCATGTCACGTGATCAGCTGTGTCCGCAGGACACAGCGATCACGGAGATCGCCCGGTGCGCGCCCCCGGAGGTGCGCAGGAGAGCGCGTTCTCTTCCTCTTCCTCTCTTCCTCCTGGCGTGCCCACTGAGATGGCTCTGCGTGCCAGCTCTGGCACGCGTGCCATAGGTTCGCCATCACTGCCCTATAGCATGTGAAAGCAGCACCACCTGCTGGTCAGGAAAGAACAATCACAGGGAGTTTTTCACATTGCAGCTAGGTGGAAATGTAGTACTGTGCACCCTCTAGAGCACACAGGTACACAGCGGAATCTGACACTGACAGGCCATGGATGGTTAAAGTTGTATGAGTGTCACTGGTCTCTGATTGCCACTTTCCAGGTTCCAATTCTGTGTTTTTTTTCATGATATTAGAGTACCCCTTTGCCCCCTGGAGAAGAATAAACTGTATCTGATGAGGATACTGACGATACCAGGACAGGTAAGGAGCACTGCTACTGGTAGAGTAGTTGCAGGATAATGTTATTGTTTCTCCAATTTCTCCAAAAAGATGCAGGTCTGCTGAGTTTATAGTATCACCATGGACAGAACCTGCAACAGAATAACAAATATTAGGCCAAATGTATTTCTTTACATCTATTTACATATACAGTACCAGTATCATTAAATATGAAAAATGTAATTCTGCAATTGGTATATTATGAATACATTTGACTTACTTGATAAAGTATCAGTAAGGAGGTAACTAATACAGATGGGATAAAGCTGATCATTGTCTCTGAATGTACAACATACAAGATTGCTGTGTGACTGATGTGTACCGGTGAGGATCCTTCTGAGCTCCTTGATGTATAGTAATGTGGGAAGGATGTGACAGTAACACAAATATCACTGACACCAACACACCCCCATGTTGTATGAAGACAGGAACTGGTTGACATGAAAAAACATCAACCTGGCGTATTACTATTCACAAAGATAAGAGTATTGCATGAATATGTTATTGGACAGTTTAGTGCAGGGGTCCTCAAATGTTTTAAACAGGGGGCCAGTTCACTGACCTTCACACTGTTGGGGGGCCGGACTATAGTTTGATAAAAAAATTAACAAATTCTTATGCACAACGCACATATCTTATTTGTGCAAAAAAACAGGAAAAAACAATATTTTAAATGCACTGTACACTGTAACGCACTTGACACCGCAATCAACTGTACACTGTCACACTGTAACGCACTTGACACCGCAATCAACTGTACACTGTAACACTGTAACGCACTTGACACCGCAATCAACTGTACACTGTAACACTGTAACGCACTTGACACCGCAATCAACTGTACACTGTCACACTGTAACGCACTTGACACCGCAATCAACTGTACACTGTAACGCACTTGACACCGCAATCAACTGTACACTGTCACACTGTAACGCACTTGACACCGCAATCAACTGTACACTGTAACGCACTTGACACCGCAATCAACTGTACACTGTCACACTGTAACGCACTTGACACCGCAATCAACTGTACACTGTCACACTGTAACGCACTTGACACCGCAATCAACTATACACTGTCACACTGTAACGCACTTGACACCCCAATCAACTGTACACTGTAACACTGTAACGCACTTGACAACACAATCAACTGTACACTGTCACACTGTAACACACTTGACACCGCAATCAACTGTACACTGTCACACTGTAACGCACTTGACAACACAATCAACTGTACACTGTCACACTGTAACACACTTGACACCGCAATCAACCGTACACTGTCACACTGTAACGCACTTGACACCGCAATCAACTGTACACTGTCACACTGTGACACACTTGACACTGCAATCAACTGTACACTCTCACACTGTAACGCACTTGACACCGCAATCAACTGTACACTGTAACACTGTAACGCAGTTGACACCGCAATCAACTGTACACTGTCACACTGTAACGCACTTGACACTGCAATCAACTGTGCACTGTAACACTGTAACGCACTTGACACCGCAATCAACTGTACACTGTAACACTGTAACGCACTTGACACCACAATCAACTGTACACTGTGACGCACTTAACACCGCAATCAACTGTACACTGTAACACTGTAACGCACTTGACACCGCAATCAACTGTATACTGTAACACACTTGACACCGCAATCAACTGTACACTGTCACACTGTAACGCACTTGACACCGCAATCAACTGTACACTGTCACACTGTAACGCACTTGACACCCCAATCAACTGTACACTGTCACACTGTAACGCACTTGACACCGTAATCAACTGTACACTGTAACGCACTTGACACCGCAATCAACTGTACACTGTCACACTGTAACGCACTTGACACCGCAATCAACTGTACACTGTCACACTGTAACGCACTTGACACCGCAATCAACTGTACACTGTAACGCACTTGACACCGCAATCAACAGTACACTGTCACACTGTAACGCACTTGACACCGCAATCAACTGTACACTGTCACACTGTAACGCACTTGACACCGCAATCAACTGTACACTGTCACACTGTAACGCACTTGACACCCCAATCAACTGTACACTGTAACACTGTAACGCACTTGACAACACAATCAACTGTACACTGTCACACTGTAACACACTTGACACCGCAATCAACTGTACACTTTCACACTGTATCGCACTTGACAACACAATCAACTGTACACTGTCACACTGTAACACACTTGACACCGCAATCAACTGTACACTGTCACACTGTAACGCACTTGACACCGCAATCAACTGTACACTGTAACACTGTAACGCACTTGACACCGCAATCAACTGTACACTGTCACACTGTAACGCACTTGACACCGCAATCAACTGTGCACTGTAACACTGTAACGCACTTGACACCGCAATCAACTGTACACTGTCACACTGTAACGCACTTGACACCGCAATCAACTGTACACTGTCACACTGTAACGCACTTGACACCGCAATCAACTGTACACTGTCACACTGTAACACACTTGACACCGCAATCAACTGTACACTGTCACACTGTAACACACTTGACACTGCAATCAACTGTACACTGTCACACTGTAACGCACTTGAGACCGCAATCACAACTGTACACTGTGACACACTTAACACCGCAATCAGCTGTACACTGTAACACTGTAACGCACTTGACACCGCAATCAACTGTACACTGTCACACTGTAACGCACTTGACACCGCAATCAACTGTGCACTGTCACACTGTAACGCACTTCACACCGCAATCAACTGTACACTGTCACACTGTAACACACTTGACACTGCAATCAACTGTACACTGTAACACTGTAACGCACTTGACACCGCAATCAACTGTGTACTGTAACATACTTGACACTGCAATCAACTGTATACTGTAACGCACTTGACACCGCAATGCACTGTACACTCTAATGCACTTGACACCACAATGCACTGTACTTTGTAACGCAATTGACACCACAATGCACTGTACTCTGTAATGCACTTGACACCACAATGCAATGTACTCTGTAATGCACTTGACACCACAATGCACTGTACTCTGTAATGCACTTGACACCACAATGCACTGTACTTTGTAACGCACTTGACACCACAATGCACTGTACTCTGTAACGCACTTGACACCACAATGCACTGTACTTTGTAACGCACTTGACACCACAATGCACTGTACTCTGTAACGCACTTGACACCACAATGCACTGTACTCTGTAACGCACTTGACACCACAATGCACTGTACACTGTAACGCACTTGACACCACAATGCACTGTACACTATAATGCACTGGACACCACAATGCACTGTAAACTGTAACGCACTTGACACCGCACTGCACTGTACTCTGTAACGCACTTGACACCGCAATGCACTGTACACTGTCACACTGTAACACACTTGACACTGCAATCAACTGTACACTGTCACACTGTAACACACTTGACACCGCAATCAACTGTACACTGTCACACTGTAACGCACTTGACACCGCAATCACAACTGTACACTGTGACGCACTTAACACCGCAATCAACTGTACACTGTAACACTGTAACGCACTTGACACCGCAATCAACTGTACACTGTCACACTGTAACGCACTTGACACCGCAATCAACTGTGCACTGTAACACTGTAACGCACTTGACACCGCAATCAACTGTACACTGTCACACTGTAACGCACTTGACACCGCAATCAACTGTACACTGTCACACTGTAACGCACTTGACACCGCAATCAACTGTACACTGTCACACTGTAACACACTTGACACTGCAATCAACTGTACACTGTAACACTGTAACGCACTTGACACCGCAATCAACTGTGTACTGTTACATACTTGACACTGCAATCAACTGTATACTGTAACGCACTTGACACCGCAATGCACTGTACACTCTAATGCACTTGACACCACAATGCACTGTACTTTGTAACGCACTTGACACCACAATGCACTGTACACTCTAATGCACTTGACACCACAATGCACTGTACTTTGTAACGCACTTGACACCACAATGCACTGTACTCTGTAATGCACTTGACACCACAATACACTGTACTCTGTAATGCACTTGACACCACAATGCACTGTACTTTGTAACGCACTTGACACCACAATGCACTGTACACTCTAATGCACTTGACACCACAATGCACTGTACTTTGTAACGCACTTGACACCACAATGCACTGTACTCTGTAATGCACTTGACACCACAATACACTGTACTCTGTAATGCACTTGACACCACAATACACTGTACTTTGTAACGCACTTGACACCACAATGCACTGTACTTTGTAACGCACTTGACACCACAATGCACTGTACTATGTAACGCACTTGACACCACAATGCACTGTACACTGTAACGCACTTGACACCACAATGCACTGTACACTGTAACGCACTTGACACCACAATGCACTGTACACTGTAACGCACTTGACACCGCACTCCACTGTACTCTGTAACGCACTTCACACCGCAATGCACTGTACTCTGTAATGCACTTGACACCGCAATGCACTGTACTCTGTAACGCACTGGACACCGCAAGGTACTGTACACTGACACATTGGACACCGCAATGCACTGTACACTGTAACGCACTGGACACCAAAATGCACTGTACACTGACACACTGGACACCGCAATGCACTGTACACTGTAACATACTGGACACTGCAATACACTGTACACTGTAATGCACTGGACACCAAAATGCACTGTACAGTGACTTAGTGGTAACATATGAAACGTGTCATTATTGTCAAAACCATTTGCACATATACACCTCAAATGTAGCAGGTTACTAAATGGGTGACCACAGTGATATGGTGTTAGCACATCAATAAATAAAGTGAATAAACATTGGTATACTATGTCACTATGTAGTGACTAATGGTGTGCAAAGTGCCAGAAAAGCTAATCCAAAATCTAGTCCAAAGATAAGGTGTGTGGGAGATCGTGATGATCCAATAAGGTGGTGATAAATCTCAGGTTCTAAAGACTGCGCACTCACCAGATACGCAATCAGTCTGCGCATTTAGAGATAACAATCGCAGAGAACTGGAGGTCCCTTTAATGTCTGCTAAGGTCTGGCATCCTTCACTATCCGACATCCGCTGCCAGTAATGGTGCACCCGCTCTGTGGATGGTTATAGCTCCTGAGGAGCCCCAAAAAGAGGAGGCCAATAGCGTGATATCGTTTAAAAGAGGGTATTTATTCCAACCAAACAAAAGTAAAATAAATCACACTGACCAGCTGTAGTTTTCAAAGATGGCCGCCGGGACCCACATGGTGCCGGCGGCGTGACGTCCTGATGCTGTAGCTCCTCCCTCTGAGGTTCAAATCGCATCACACTTTGCATATACACTATATTGTCAAAAGTATTGGGACACCGCTCCAACATTGGGTTTAGGTGTTCCAATCACCTCCATGGCCACAGGTGTATAAAATCAAGCACCTAGGCATGCAGACTACTACTACAAACATTTGTGAAAGAATGGGTCGCTCTCAGGAGCTCAATGAATTCAAGTGCAGTACTGTGATAGGTTGTCACCTGTGCAATAAGTCCATCTGTGAAATTTCCTTGATATTAAATATTCCACGGTCAGCTGTTAGTGGTATTATAACAACTATATACTTTGCCTTTAGTAAATCAATCCCAAAGACTAAAAAAAGAAAACTAATGCAGCCATCACATCTAAGAATTGGTAAGCTGTGTTTATTTCCGCTTTAAGTCTAAAAATTGATATTTGGGGTTTTTTTAGACAATATCAAATGAACAAAATTAGAATAGCAACCAAAAGTTAAAGTGTACTTCATTTGCAGCCTAATTGGGATAACACCGACCGTAATTTTCACTCCATAAAATGCACTTTCCCCCCCCAAAAAAAATGGGGGGAAATGTCTGTGCGTCTTATGGAGCGAATATGGAGCAGCCGGCCCGGTATTCCCACTGCCGCTGTGTTAAAATACCAGGCCTGCCACTCGGCTCTTCTCTGCAGCAGAATCTTACCCATCCCTCGGTCCAGCGCTGTCCTCACGTCTTCTCTCCTGGCTCCGGCATCTTTAGTGTGGGCACCCGGCTGTGACAGCTTGCGGCTTCGCAGCCGGGTGCCCACTACGCATGTGCGAGAAGCGCTGCGCTTTGTGAATGGTCCGGCAGTCTTCTGGGACCTGTCACGTGTCCCAGAAGACTATGGGGAGGGAGGAGCGGGTACCTGTCAAAATTGGGTACCCGCCCCCCCTCCCCAAAGGTCCGCAGTCTCTGGTCATCTGTAGCATGTCCGCAGTCTCTGGTCATCTGTAATATGTCCTTTATATTTGTTACATGCCCCCATTAACATTGCATAGCTTAAAAAAATGTCTTAACAATGTCCTTCCTAACAAAGGGTTTAATATTTAGAAACCGCCCTCCTGCATTGTACGTTTATGAGGGGTAACTGTTTTGTGTGGGGACGGAGCCACCATAAGACTAAGTATATATGTTCAGTTTTTTTTTCTTTTGTTCAACCAGGAAGGATTATAGCACCGAGTAATCGGAAGCTCATCTAGGATGTAGAGATGGATATTCTTAAGGATTGGTAGTAATGGTATATTTAAAACATTCTACTGCTTTGCTGGGGATAAGGGAATGATGGCATCTGGATAGGGCTCTATTTATTCAGGCATGGATGAGAGTAATATTTTCTGCTCATTTAATTATGAGAGCAGTATTTTTTCAGACATACTCTACTGCAGGGGGATAGTGGGTGATGTTATTTGCAAGCGGACTGCTGAGTTGAGAGGACATGATATTTCCAGGGACACAACACTTTTAAAACAGGGATGTAAATGATTTGTATTTCCAGGGACATTCTGTAGCTGAGCTGGGGGACAGTGTTAAGTTCGAGTGATATTTCCAGGGACATTACATTTCTAGCTGTTTACGTGCTTCCAGGAGCCTTTCCTAAATATAAGAATGAGCTTTTTAATTAGTTAAATCTACAATTAACATTATATAATCATTAAATATATAATATTAAATATATAAGAATTCAAATTTTAGATTCACTCAGAAGTGTTCATATTTTTGGCAGCAATTGATGCTCCTGGTCACCCGTGTAGCATTAAGGTGGGTCATTTAGTAACTTATTATCAGATGCAGCTCTAGGAGAATATGTGCCACTAGTGGCTGAGAACCCGTACAATGCATGTGACCTTATGGAATGTGGAAGCAGCACCACCTGCTGGTCAGAAAAGAGAAATCACAGGGAGTTTCTAACATTGCAGCTAGATGGATCTGTAGCACTGTGCACCACCACTCAGAGCACACAGGTACACAGCTGAATCTGACACTGACAGGTGATGGATGGTTAAAGTCGTACGACTGTCACTGTTCTCTGATTGGAACTTTCCAGGCTCCAATTCTGGGTTATTATACTTAAGGTTAACATAATTCTTTGCCCCCTGGTGAAGTATATACTGTATCTGATGAGGATACTGACGATACCAGAACAGGTATGGAGTAGTGCTACTAATGGAGTAGTCACAGGATAATGTTATTGTTTCTCCATTTTCACCAAAAAGATGTTGATCTCTTGAGTTTATAGTATAACCATGGACAGAACCTAAAAGAGAATAACAAACATTAGTCCAAACATATTTCTTGACATCTATTTACATATATATATACATAATGTAATTATGCTGTTTGTATATCCTGAATATATAATACTTACTTGATAAAGAAAGTATCAGCAAGGAGGTAACTAATACATATTGCATAAAGCTGATCATTGTCTCTGAATGTACAACATACAAGATTTCTGTGTGACTGATGTGTACCGGTGAGGATCCTTCTGAGCTCCTTGATGTATAGTAATGTGGGAAGGATGTGACAGTAACACAAACATCACTGACATCAACACACCCCCATGTTGTATGAAGACAGGAACTGGTTGACATGAAAATGAGACTAAGATCAGCCAGTCAGATAACTGTTATAAAGACAAGGCTATGACACATAAGTGAAATTCTGATGATCTTCCTTGCAGACAAGACCCTACTCCTAACCTGGGTGGGTGACGTCATCGTGCAAAGGGAGATGTAAACTGGCACAGAGGAGAGGAAGGTGCTAATCACTGTGATTTAAAATAGAGTTGTACATTGTGATGCACTGGGTTTGCACTTTATAATGTGTGTTTTCATGTTTTAATAAAAATTTTGAGTTACTTTTAACAGAAAGCACTCTGAGAGAAAACCACAGCTCAGTCTGGACCAGAGGAGAGCAGTGGTGTTATTACCCCTTAAAGGGGAAGAAGGCTTTAATCAACCTGTATGACATATAGATCATAAACTGGGGTGAGGGCACAACCTGTGGAACACAAGTGTGATACAGTGCCTTGAAAAAGTATTTATACCCCTTGAAATTTTCTACATTTTGTCATGTTACAACCAAAAACGTAAATGTATTTTATTGAGATTTTATGTGATAGACCAACACAAAGTGGCAAATAATTGTGAAGAGGAAGGAAAATGATAAATGGTTTTCAAAATTTTTTACAAATAAATATCTTAAGTGTGGCGTGAATTTGTATTCAGCCCCCTTTACACTGATACCCCTAACTAAAATCTAGTGGAACCAATTGCCTTCAGAAGTTACCTAATTAGTAAATATAGTTTACCTGTGTGTAATTTAATCTCAGTATAAATACAGCTGTTCTGTGAAGCTCTCATAGGTTTGTTAGAGAACATTAGTGAACAAACAGTATTATGAAGGCCAAGGAACACACCAGACAGGTCAGGGATAAAGTTGTGGAGAATTTTAAAGCAGTGTTAGCTTATAAAAAAATATCCCAAGCTTTGAACATCACGAAGCACTGTTCAATCCATCATCTGAAAATGGAAAGAGTGTGGCACAACTGAAAATCTACCAAGACACGGCCGTCCACCTAAACTGACAGGACAGGGAAGGAGAGCATTAATCAGAGAAGCAGCCAAGAGGCTCATGGTAACTCTGCAGGAGCTGCAGAGATCCACAGTTTAGGTGGGAGAATCTGTGCACAGGACAACTAATAGTCATACACTCCACAAATCTGGCCTTTATGGAAGAGTGGCAAGAGGAAAGCCATTGTTGAAAGAAAGGCATAAGAAATCCCGTTTGCAGTTTGCGAGAAGCCATGTGGGGGACACAGCAAACGTGGAAGAAAGTGCTCTGGTCAGATGAGACCAAAATTGAACTTTTTGGTATAAAAGCAAATCGCTATGTGTGGTGGAAAACTAACACTGCACATCACCCTGAACACACCATCCTCACCATGAAATATGGAGGTAGCAGCATCATGTTGTGGGGATGCTTTTCTTTGGCAGGGACAAGGAAGCTGGTCAGAGTTGATGGGAAGATGGATGGAGCCAAATACATGGCAATCTTAGAAGAAAACCTGTTAGAGTCTGCAAAAGACTTCAGACTGGGGTGGAGATTCACCTTCCAGCAGGACAATGACCCTAAACATACAGCCAGAACTACAATGGAATGGTTTAGATCAAAGCATATTCATGTGTTAGAATGGCCCAGTCAAAGTCCAGACCTAAATCCAATTGAGAATCTGTGGCAAGACTTGAAAATCGCTGTTCACAGACGCTCTCCATCCAATCTGACAGAGCTTGAGCTATTTTGAAAAGAAGAATGGCCAGAAATTTCACTCTCTAGATGTGCAAAGCTGGTAGAGGCATCCCCAATTGCAGCTGTAATTGCAGCGAAAAGGTGGTCCTACAAAGTATTGACTCAGGGGGGCTGAATATAAATGCACGTCACACTTTTCACATATTTATTTGTAAACAATTTTGAAAAACATTTATTATTTTCCTTCCACTTCACAATTATGTGCTACTTTGTGTTGGTCTATCACATAAAATCCCAATAAAATATATTAACGTTATTGGTAATAACATGACAAAATGTTGAAAATTTCAAGGGGTATGAATACTTTTTCAAGGAACTGTATATATAGTGTAACAGAGGAGAGGAAATAAAGGGGACAATTTGGAATTTGCTGTGCAGTGAACATATCATTCCAGACTATTTTTTTTTCAGCAAGATGAACAATATTTAACTAGATATTTTGTTGCGTGGTTTTTATAGTCACTTGGCACTATGTCATTTTCCATGTGGTAAATGTTGTATGAAAAGTATACTGATATAATATAGGTAGAGAGTTTTGATACAGAGATATAAAAAAAAAAGTACTTCTGCACAAAGCGAACTAAGTATATGACACTTAAGTTGATAGCATTAATGGCATTATTCTAAATATGTTTTCTTAACAAATGCATAACTAACAATGCTGGATTATACAAATTGGTTATTTTATCACACAGTTAAAGGGAAATGTTTGCGTTTTTACAGTTGCTTTTCTACTATTATGTTCAACATAAAAAAATTGAATTGCATATTTATTTTTAGCTAATAAACACAAGATATTACTTTTTTTGCTGTATTAAACTGTCATTACTTATTTTGTTGTATGCTGACATCTAGTGGCAGTTTTGAGTCATTACAGTTTGTTTAATTATGTTATTTGAGGACTCCCTTTGTTCTCCCTGTTTACTTACATAGTTAGTCTGGCTAAAAAAAGACAAAAGTCCATCTAGTTCAACCATTAAAAAAAAAGTTATAATCCTATACCCACAATTGATCCAGAGGAAGGCAAAAAAAAAACCCAGCAAAGCATGATCCAATTTGCTCCTGCAGGGAAAAAAAATTCCTTCCTGATCCCCTGAGAGGCAATCGGATATTCCCTGGATCAACTTTACCTATAAATGTTAGTATCCAGTTATATTCTGTGTATCCAAGAAACAATCCAGGCCTTTTTTAAAGCAATCCACTGAGCTGGCCAGAACCAACTCTTGAGGGAGTCTATTCCACATTTTCACAGCTCTCACTGTGAAGAAACCTTTCCGTATTTGGAGATTACATTTCTTTTCCTCCAGACGTAAAGTGTGCCCCCTTGTCCTCTGTGATGACCTCAGGGTGAATAACTCTACACCGAGTTCACTATATGAACCACTGATGTATTTATACATGTTGATCATATCCCCCCTTAATCTCCTCTTCTCAAGAGAGAATAAATTCAGTTCCTCTAATCTTTCCTCATAGCTGATCTCCTCCATGCCTCGTATCAGTTTGGTGGCCCTTCTCTGTACTTTCTCCAGTTCCCCAATGTTCTTTTTGTGAATTGGTGCCCAAAACTGAACTGCATATTCCAGATGAGGTCTTACTAATGATTTGTACAGGGGTAATATGATATCTCTCTCTGTAGTCTATACCTCTTCTAATACAAGAGAGGATTTTGCTCGCTTGGCATTACATGCCATTATTAAGCTTCTGATCTACCAGAACCCCCAGATTCTTCTCCACCATTGATTCCCCCAGTTGTACTCCCCCTAGTATGTATGATGCATGCATATTCTTAGCCCCCAAGTGCATAACCTTACATTTATCAACATTAAACCTCATTTGCCACATAGTTACCCAATTAAACAGTGCATTGAGGTCGGCTTGTAAATTGGAGACATTCTGTAAGGCCGTTATTCCACTGCACAGCTTGGTGTCATCTGCAAAGACTGAAATGGGATTTTTAATCCCAGACTCTATATCGTTTATAAATATATTAAAAAGTAAGGGTCCCAACACTGAACTTTAGGGTACACCACTGACACCCCTAGACCATTCAGGGTATGAATCATTAACTACTACTCTTTGAATACGATCTATTAGTCAGTTTTCTATCCATTTACATACAGATTTTTCCAAGCCCGTAGACTTTACCTTACACATTGGCCATGTGTGGGGAACTGTGGCAAACACTTTTGCAAAATCCAAGCATATCACGTCCACCGCCACCCCTCTGTCCAAGGTTTTGTTTGCCTCCTCATAAAAAGAAATCAGATTTGTTTGACAACTTCTGTCTTTCATGAATCCATGCTGTCCGTTGCTTACAATATTTTTTTCCAGCAAGAACTTTACTTTACTTGGTAAAGATTTTGACCCCTTTTTAAATATTGGCACCACATTGGCCTTATGCCAATCCAGTGGTACTATGCCAGTCATTAAAAAGTCTCTAAAAATTAGAAACAATGGCTTTGAAATGACAGAGCTCAATTCTTTAAGGACACGTGGGTGTATGCCATCCGGCCCAGGTGCTTTATTCACCTTTATTCTGTCTAAATATTTTTGGATTATATCAGTTGTAAGCCAATGTGGATCATCTGGGACTGTGTCAATACCATGCCCATTATGGACAGGATCTCCCCCATGCTCCTTTGTATATACAGAGCTGAAGAAGGTATTAAATAAATTTGCCTTCTCTTTGTCCCCAGTCACCCACTCTAGATTATTTTGTAAAGGACCTACATGCTCGGACCGGACATTTATACTATTAATATATTTGAATAATATTTTAGGGTTGGTCCTGCTATCTTTTGCAATCTGTTGTTCATTTTCAATTTTTGCGGCCATTATTTCCTTTTTGCATATTCTGTTATATTCTTTGTAATGTTTAATTGATGATATCGTTCCTTCATTTTTATATGTAATAAAAGCTCTTTTCTTATTATCTATAGCATTTTTAACTTTGGCCGAAAGCCACATAGGTTTGATTTTTAGCCTTTTAAACTTGTTGTCCATGGGAATATATTTTGCAGTGTGTTCACATACAATCTTTTTGAAGAACTTTAATTTCTGTGTTGTGTTCACTGATGCAAATATTCCATCCCAGTCTAAGTCTTGGAGAGCAGCTCTCAGCCTTGGAAAATTAGCTCTCTTAAAATTGAGTGTTTTTATTTTACCCGTATGTGCTTGCTGTTTACAGCTAACAATAAATGAAATCATGTTATGGTCTCTGCTACCCAGATGTTCTTTTATATGGACATTTGGAATTAGCTCTGCATGGTTTGAGATTACCAGGTCCAGCAGAGCATCATTCCTAGTAGGGGTCACTATGAACTGTACCATACAATTGTCCTGTATTAGGTTTAAAAATGTTTGCCCTTTAACTGTTCCTGCAGTACCATTACTCCAGTCAATGTCATGGTAGTTTAAATCCCCCATTATTATCATTGTCCCAGCCCTTGCAGCCCTTTCGATCTGTGCAAGGAGCTAAGTCTCCATCTCCTCATTGCTAGTTGGTACTTCACAGAGACAGGTTTAGAAAAGTAATTATTTTTTTACATTTCAAAAGACTGGAAAATCATTATCTGCAATGTAATTTTCTGAATTAAAATTGTGCTGGATTCAATTTATGTGTCTTAATGAAGAGTTAAGCAGCCTGTGGATGGTGCCAAGTCAGCAGGTGAACATACTATTCAGACAGACTCGGCCTAAGGAGGTATGCCATGCACCATTTGAAACAGAACACCCTTTGACTAACAGGTGGCAGGCTGAAAAGACTTGCTTATCATTTTTCATTTAATACACAATTCTTTAATAGCCCTACTATCTGTGTCAGGAAGTTGGATTGCTAGCTCTTTGGACAATTACCCACTTTGTTGCCTTTTTTATTATAGAGGGCTTTCTTATCTTTAAATTTAGTTTGAGTATAAGTGATCCTTAAACTTATTAAAATAAAAAAGATGTTATACTTACCTGCTCTGTGCAGTGATATTGCAGTGAGTGGTTCCTTACCTCTTCTTTGGTTCCCCGCCAGTGCTCTCTGCTCCTTTTCTCTACCATGTGCTATGGGGGCACCCATGCAGTCACACTCCCGAGGCAGGCTTTGTGCACGCATAGACACACATAGCCCAGCTCAGCCACTCCCCCTGCTCCCTCCTCACAGTATATGACTGACAGCAGCAAGAACTAATGGGTCCCGCTGCTCTCAGTGTAGCCTGTGAATCCAGGAAGATAGGAGAGCAGGGCTCCTGGTAGGAACAGTGCTGAATCATGAGAGGTATCCGGTAAGTATTTAGGAAGGGGGGGGTAAGTAGTGGGGTGTTTTTTCGTAATGCAGAGAATGCATTATGAAAAAAAAAACACCTAGACTTTAGAACCACTTTAATTTGAGAACAGAAGCCACATTTAGCTTCTGCTCCATTTATTATTATTATTATTATTATTATTATTATTATACAGGAGTTATATAGCGCCAACAGTTTGCTCAGCGCTTTACAATATAACGGGAGACAATACAGTTCAATACAAGAGGGATTTGAGGGTCCTGCTCTTTGAAGCTTACAATCTAGGAGGGAGGGGCTAGTGGTACAAAAGGTAGTAACTGTGGGGGATGGACTGGTTGGAAGAGTAGAAGATTCCAGTATTAGCTGAGGGCAGGATAGGCTTCCCTGAAGAGATAGGTTTTCAGTGATCGCCTAAAAGTGAGCAGAGTAGGCGATAGTTTGATAAATTGGGGTAGAGAGTTCCAGAGGATAGGGGAAGCTCTGGAGAAAAGCATGGGAGAAGGAGACAAGGGAGCTAGAGAGTAGGAGGTCTTGTGAGGAGCAGAGAGTACAGTTTGGGTGATATTTAGAGACAAGATCGGTGATGTAATTTGGGGCAGAGTTATAAATGGCTTTATATGTTATTGTTAATGTTTTGAATTTTATCCGTTGGACAATGGGAAGCCAGTGGAGGATTGGCAGAGAGGGGTGGCAGATACAGAACGGTTAGTAAGGTGGATGAGTCTGGCAGCAGCATTCATGATAGACTGAAGAGGGGATAGCCTACGATGAGGTAGGCCAATGAGGAGGGAGTTACAATAGTCAAGGCGAGATATAACAAGGGAGTGAATAAGTTGCTTAGTGGTTTCCAAGGTTAGGAACGGGCGTATCTTGGAGATGTTGTGGAGGTGAAGTCTACAAGATTTGGACTGTGATTGGATTTGGGGCTGAAAGGAGAGATGGGAGTCTAGGGTTACACCAAGTACCTTGGCATGAGGGGAGGGACTGATTACTGTGTTATTGATCTTGATGGAGAAGTCAGGGGAGGGGACACGGGCTGGGAGGAATACTAAGAGCTCAGTTTTGGAAAGATTGAGTTTGAGAAAGTGGAGTGACATCCATGCCGAAATGTCACTTAGTAGGTTAGTAATGCGAGTGGAGACTGAAGGGGTGAGGTGAGGGGTAGAAAGATACATTTATAGCAAACTATCCTTTTTCGTTTTGGTGCCCTGCAGTGTGCAACAAAGAAAAGGTATCTCCAAGAATAGATTATCAACAAGAAAAAAAAGCTGTGCTTTGAGTACCCCAAACTTAAAAAGGCTCTATCAATAAAAAACAAAAACTAAGATACACCCAAAAGAAAGGAAAATCCCACATTTCTTTTTCTCCGTAAGAAAAACCTTTATTTTCCTTTTTAAACTAAAGCCATATAGCACAAAAAAATAAAATAATAAAGTAAAAGTTTGAAGTAGATAGGACAGAAGCTAAAAATGACCACTGTCCTCAAATTAATCTCAAACTGAAATTAAAGAAAAAAAAAACCTATAATAAAAACAAAAAAGTCAGCAAAGGGGGTAATTGCCCAAAAAGCTAGCAATCCAATTTTTTCCTAACACTGATAGTAGTCCTAAAAAATACTTTGTGGCAAATAAAGAACTGTAAACATATAGGGGGCAAAATAGCCCTAACTGACCCTATTCTCTCCCTATACAGATTGTCCTTATCCTTTCCCTACTGCATCCTCCAAAACAACTGACACTACAACTGCTCTGCGCCCCCATTTTATATTGGTGGGGCTGGCTTATCCAAAGCTTTGTATTTGACCCTTCTAAGCCTAATAGTCCTTGTTCAAGGACCACACAATTCTGCCATCATTCTGGCTTTTAAAAAAAGTGCCTGGTAAATTTGGACAGAGATTTTCCAGAACTGTGAATTTCACAATACCATTATTCATCATGAAAGCAATGTTGTAGAAAATCTTAACTTCATACCTAATTCTGAATTAATAGAGACCTTTATTTTAATCAGTTAGCTTAAAATAAATTCCTATGAGAAGGGGGTTGACATCTCATTCTATGACATATTTTGGCCACATATTTTGGAATTAGTTTGAAACCACTAGGAATCTTCCTAGAGTGGGCCGCCTGGCCACAATGAGCGATTAAGGGAGAAGGGCCTTAGCCAGGGAGGTAACCAAGCACCCGATGGTCACTCTGAAAGAGCTCTAGCATTTCTCTGTAGAGAGAGGAGAACCGTCCAGAAAACAACCATCTCTGCAGCACTCCACCAATCAGGATTGTATGGTAGAGTGGCAGACAGAAGCCACTCCTCAGTAAAAGGAAAATGGCATCATGCTATGGGGATGTTTTTCAGCAGCAGGAACTGGGAGACTAGTCAGGATCAAAGGAAAGATGAATGCAACAATGTATAGAGACATCCTTGATGAAAACCTGTTTCAGAGTGCTCTGGACCTTAGACCGGGGCAACGGTTCATCTTTCAACAGGACAACGACCCTAAGCACACAGCCCACATAACAGTGGTTCTGGGCCCACTCTGTGAATGTCCTGGAGTGTCCCAGCCAGAGCTCAGACTTGAACCCGATTGAACATCTCTGGAGAGATCTGAAAACGGCTGTGCACCGACGCTCCCCATCCAACCTGATGGAGCTTGAGAGGTACTGCAAATAAAAATGGGAGAAATTGCTCAAAAATAGGTGTGCCAAGCTTGTAGCATCATACTCAAAGCTTGAGGCTGTACTTGGTGCTAAAGGTGCTTTAACAAAGTATTGAGCAAAGGCTGTGAATACTTATGTACGTGGGTTTTCTTTTTGTTTTTTATTTTTAATAAATTACAAAGATTTCAAAACGAACTTCTTTCACGTTGTCATTATGGGGTATTTAGAATGTTGAGGGAAAAAATGAATTTAATCTGTTTTGGAATAGGGCTGTAACATAAAAAAATGTGGCAAAAGTTAAGCTCTGTGAATACTTTCTGGATGCACTGTACAGACTGATTTTACTGTTGTGGGTTTAGTAACACTTTAAGGCAGAACCTACACTAACTACATTTATCTACCTAGTCTAGGGACTACTTTAGTATACTAACCTACTTGATGCCAGTCATTATTATTCTCCTGTGGTATATGTGATTATAGTAGGCCTTATTTACTGACCTGTGTGTTTTCTGCCTCTTCCAAATTTGCTTTTCCATCTCTGTGCATCTCTCTACACCTATCGGTCAATGTATGTATGTTCCAAATTATTATGCAAATTATATTTTTCTCATTTACCTAAATAATTGATGTAGATAACAGTCAGCATAATTCTCATGTTATCAGCTATTAAGAGTGCAATTAAAATTTTATTGAACAAACCTCCTAATAACAGGATTTTTTTAAACATAAAAAACTTAAAATGCACTGTTCCAAATTATTACGCACAGTAAGTTTCAAAACACTTTATAGGTTGTAAAGAACTGAAAATTGTCATTTGTTGTGTTTGCAGCATATTTACTGAAATCAAAAGCTATTTCAATCAAACTTTTAACAACATTTTAACTTTTTAAACATTTTAACAGGTCACGTTACATTTTAACACAGGGCCCCTTATTTGATAGCAGCTTCACAAGTCTTGCATCCATTGAACTTGTGAGTTTTTGGACAGTTTTTGCTTGAATTTGTTTGCAAGATGTCAGAATAGCCTCCCAGAGCTGCTGTTTGGATGTAAACCGCCTCCCACCCCCATAGGTCGTTTGCTTGAGGATGCTCCAAAGCTTCTCAATTAGATTGAGGTCAGGGGAGGATGGAGGCCACACCATGACTTTCTCTCCTTTTATCCCCATAGCAGCCATTAATGCAGAGGTATTCTTTGCAGCATGAGATGGTGCGTTGTCATGCATGAAGATGATTTTATTACGGAAAGCATAGTTCCTCCTTCTGTACCAGGGAAGAAAGTGGTCAGTCATAAACTTCACATACTTTGCAGAGGTCATCTTTACACCTTCGGGGACCCTAAAGGGGCCAACCAGCTCTGTTCCCATGATTCCGGCTCAAAACATGACTCCACCACCACCTTGCTGATGTTGCAGCCTTGTTTGAACAGGGTGGCCGTCCACCAACCATCCACTACTCTATCCATCTGGACCATCCAGGGTTGCACGGCACTCATCTGTGAACAGGACTGTTTGAAAATGAATCCTCATGTATTTTTCTGCCCAATGCAGCCGTTTCTGCTTGTGAGCATTGGTTAGTGGTGGCCGAATAGAAGGTTTCTGCACAGTTGCAAGACTCTGGCGGACTCTACACCTTGATGTCCGTGGGACTCCAGAGGCAGCAGCAGCTTCAAATATCTGTTTGCTGCTATGTAATGGTATTTTAGCAGCTGCTCTCTTGATCCGATGCATGGATCTGGCAGAAATCTTCCTAATGTGCCTTTATCTGCATGAACCCGTCTGTGCTCTGAATCAGCCACAAATCTCTTAATAGTGCGATGATCACGCTTAGGTTTTTGTGAAATATCTAATGTTTTCATACCTCGTCCAAGGCATTGAACTATTTCACTCTTTTCGGCAGCAGAGAGAGCCTTTTTCTTCCCCATATTGCTTGAAAATGGTACTCTGCTTAATAATGTGGAACACCCTCCTTTAGTAGTTTTTCCTTAAATTGGGCTCACCTGCCAATCTAATTATCACAGGTGTCCGAGATTGTTTTCAGTGATCAAAAGAGCCCTGACACACAATGACATCCATGAGTTAAACTGAAAAACAAAATATTTAATCTTTGTGACACTTAAATAGAATTTGCATAATAATTTGGAACAGGGTGCATGTATATCCATTTGTGCTAGTGTAGGTTAGGGCATGTTGTTTAGTGAGTGTCAGTCAGTCATGTATGCTATGTGTAGGAGGGTAAGTAAACTATTAGTGCACAAGTAATCTTGTTCAGTTTCCTGCCTACCTCTGCAGTCTTTTCTCTTCTTTATTGTCTAGCGCAACACATAAGCATGCATATCACAGACTCCATTCATTCCGATGGAAAGCCCATACTCTGCCTTCAGTGCTATTGAGCCTCAGAACTTGTACCACTAGTGGCTGTGAACCTGCATGTGAATTTATAGGATGTGAAAAGAGCACTACCTGTTGGTCAGGAAAGAATAATCACAGAGAGTTTTTATCATTGCAGCTCAGTTGTTTTATAGCACTGTGCATCATCTCTCAGAGCACACAGGTACACAGCTGAATCTGACACTGACAGGCGATGGATGGTTAAAGTCGTACGATTGTCACTGGTCTCTGATTGGAACTTTCCAGGCTCCAATTCTGGGTTATTATTCTTGAACTTAGAGTACCCCTTTGCCCCCTGAAGAAGAATAAACTGTATCTGATGAGGATACTGACGATACCAGAACAGGTATGGAGCAGTGTCACTAGTGGAGTAGTCACAGGATAATGTTATTGTTTCTACAATTTCTCCAAAAAGATACTGGTCTGCTGAGTTTATAGTATTACCATGGACAGAACCTGCAACAGAATAACATATTTCTTTTAACAGAATAAACATATTTCTTACATCTATTTACCGGTACATACATTTTTGCTTAGTAAAAATTTAATTCTGTAGTTTGGATATCATGAATATGTTGCACTTACTTTAGAACATTGGATCAAACATATTTCTTTACATCTATTTACATATACAGTATCATAAAATATTAAAAATGTAATTCTTCCATTGGCGTATCATGAATATATCATACTTACTTAAAAAATAAAGTGTCAGCAAGGAGGTAACTAATACAGATGGGAAAAAGCTGATCATTGTCTCTGAATGTACAACATACAAGATTGCTGTGTGACTGATGTGTACCGGTGAGGATCCTTCTGAGCTCCTTGATGTATAGTAATGTGGGAAGGATGTGACAGTAACACAAACATCACTGACATCAACACACCCCCATGTATTTGAAGACAGGAACTGGTTGATGTGAAAATGAGACTAAGATCAGCCAGTCAGATAACTGTCATAAAGACAAGGCTATGACTCCTAAGTGAAATTCTGATGATCTTCCTTGCAGCCAAAACCCTACTCCTAACATGGGTGGGTGACGTCATCATGCAAAGAAAGAAGTAAACAGGCACAGAGGAGAGGAAGGTGCTGATCACTGTGATTTAACATAGAGTTGTAAATTGTGGTGCACTGGGTTTGCATTTTATAATGTGTGTTTTCATTTGTTCTAATAAAAATTTTTAGTTACTTTTAACAGAAAGCACTATGAGAGGAATGTGTGGTTTTATTCTGAGCTAACCACAGCTCAGTCTGGACCAGAGGAGAGCAGTGGTGTCATTACAACCTTGCAAGATGAGGCAATGACACATAAGTGATGGTATAAATGGAATTATTCTAAATATGATTTAATAATAAATTAATAGAAATGAATACAAATACAGTGTTTTATACAAAGCCAGATTATACTTATTGGTTATTTTGCCACATAGTAGATATTATTAGTGGAAATAATGGCTTCTTTTGGATTATTATGTTCCAAATAAAAGTTGATTTGTATATATATTTTTCAGCTAGCAAACATAAAATATTGCTTTATGAATAGTTAAAAGTTACTGCTCTGACAATCAGGTTAAGGGCTGAAAAAATGTGCTGCCGATGGACCTGGGTAAAAGCACAATTTTGTTTTTAGTGAAGCTGTCCAGCAGCAGGGTGTTGCAGGTGGGAGGGTGCGGCACTTCTCATTGTACCCGGGTGAGACTGCGTCCCGGTGATCATTCGGTATACAGAGAGCAGAGCAGTAACATGACTGCTGTACTCTAAAGCTCACTAGAGGGAACCCTGCAGGGGACTGACTTCCCTCTGCAGTGGGCTCTGGGCAGACACCTTGGGGATGCCCTGAGCCTATCAAAGACACAATTCTCGCAAGATTTTACAGCCATTTTGGCACAGAAAAAAAAAAAAAAAAATATGTACTGTGTCATTGAGATAGTCCTTCATGTGAGAGGAGAGTGGCAGCAGCAAAGGCCAAAGGGGGAGCCTGAACTTAACAATCTGCCTCACATTTGGTGTAGGCCACCCTAGAGTCCTTTATAGCCCAGCCAGTGTTACCCAACGATGATAAATACCCCATCTCCACTTTACTGTGCAGCTTTGCCTGATGCCACACGTGTTTTGGTTGTAACATGAAAGCTGTTCCCTGTTCATTTATATAGATAAGGCTGTACTAATGGTGAACACAGCCAAATAAAATATAAGAATGAAATTCTATCTCTAATTTTAATTAAACTAAGCCGAAAAAAAAAGCTGCCGAAAAATAAACTCTCAAGAGAAATCCATTGGCTTCTCATCCGGCAGCACATTTTGGTCACGTATTCATACCACAACAAGGTAGACCTCTTTAAGGCAGGGCCTACATTATCTACACTGACCTACCTTAGTGTACTGACTACCCTATTCAATGCTAGTCATTATTTATTTGTGTTGGATCTATTTTTGTTTATAGTAGGCCTAATTGCATAGCCTTAGTGTGTTCAGCTTCAAGCTCTTTTGGTTGTTTGTGTGTGCGTCTCTCAATTTTACATCTGTTTATCAGTCAAAGTATTTATGTATATCCATCTGTGAAAATGTAGGTTAGGGCATGTACTCTGTGTATGTTGTTTAGTGCATGTCATCAGTCATGTATGCTATGTGTTGGAGGGTAAGTAAACTATTAGTGCACAAGTAATCTTGTTCAGTCAGGATCTTCACTGTGTCCTGACCACCTTTAAAACCTTTGGGTCACTTTGAATGGGGGGCCCATGGAATCCAGCTCACTGTCTCAGCTCCCCATATCCTTCTTATGTGTAAATCTCCCTGTTCCTGTTAGGGGCACAGGGTGATCTGTCCTAATATTGGGGTGGGGGGTTGTTGATTATTTAATGTCATGTGGCTGCATCCTATTGTTCTATTGTTTGGGAGCTAACTATTATGGGATGTATGTGTTTATGTGTATTAGCTTAGTGGGGGGGTGTCTCCAGCAGCCCTCCCTCCTGATGGGACTGTCTGATGGAGTGAAGTTTGAATACCTGTGTGTCTCTTGTTAATTGCCCCGCCATGTGTCATTATGCAGGGAGGGGGGATTGCCCCCTGAGTGAATATATCTTGTATCTGTGTTCAAATAAACTAGTCTACCTCTGGCTTACTTCAAATCTGGTGTCATCTGGATCTTGGGGTAACAATAGCCAGAGTCACTGGTCTCGTGTTCCAGAGCCTGAGAAGCAGCTTCTTGACGGAGATACCCAGTCATGGGAGACCGGGGTCCGTTACACAACCTATTCTGTCCCTTGTTGTCTAGTGCACCTCATTGCATGCATGTCGCAGACTCCATTAATTCCAATGGAAAGCCCATACTCAACCTTTGGTGATATTGAGCCTGTGGTTGTGCTTACTTGCATTTTAATTTATCTCCATGGTTCACTTTGGCTACAGCTTCAGTTTACATTGCTTCCCCTTAGAACGTCTAGTTATGAATGCCAATAACACGTTCTCGCTTCTTTAAACACTCCGTATATTTACCACAAACTTTTTTCTTTTTATTTAATTAGTTAAAACTGAATTCCAGCAATTCAGCCACTTTGTAAAAAAAGTGAAGGCACACTGTGAGTTAAGTCTAATGAGGTGCTTGACATCTCCTGGATTTATCTGTTATTTTTGTCTGACAGTTTTATTGCGCTCTCAGAAGATGGCTATCCATATTTCCTGGAGCCTGATCCTTCATATTTTTATATCTTCAACAGTTTAGTTTCAGCTGCCTCCCCTCCTGCCCACTCACAAAAGCCTTGGTATTATGTGAACACATTCACAAGCTACAATGGCTTTTGCAAATGGGTAGCAGAGGGGAGGGGTGGGCACAGCTGCTTTGTGTGCTTAACTTCTCTCAGAGCGTTTCTCCAGCAGAGCAATAAACCTCTAAAATATAAATAATAGAGAAAAGTCCACAAGATGTCATGCACAGAAACTGTAGCTGGTGACATTTAATGAACACACACACTTACCTGTCCCAGAGTCCAGCGGTGTTCTGACCCACGCCATCCCTTCTCCTCTCTCTTCTCCACAGCGCTGGCATCTCAACAGCTTGTGGCTTCACAGCCTGGCGCCCACTGCGCATTTGCGAGCCCTGCTGTGCCTCCTAATTGGTCCAGCAGTCTCCTGGGACCTGTGAAAGTTCCCATGAGACTGCGGGAGGGAGGAGGGGGCCGAACGTCCGGCTCACTTCACTGCGGTGAAGTGAGCCAGAAGTGGGAGCAGGTACCTATCAAAACCAGGTACCCGCTCCCCCCTTCCCCCCCAAAAAGGTGCCAAATATGACAGTGGGGGGGAGGCAAATAAGCAGAGCCTCCGCTTTTTAGTGGAACTCCGTTTTAACTCAGGGGTTAATTTACTAAATCTTTAGAGTGCAAAATCTGGTGCAGTTGTGCATGGTAGCCAATCAGCTTCTAACTTCAACTTATTCAATTAACCACCTCCCGTCTGGCCATTGTATATAAACGGCCAGACGGTGGCAGTGCAGGGTCGGGTTGCTGTTTATAAACGGCCTCCCCGCCCCCTGCTTGTGTGCGCTCCCTGGGAGGGCGCAGCACCACGATCCGGTGCCCACTGTGTCCCCTAGACACAGTGAAACACTGATCGTCATACGGGACCTCTGTGAGAGGTCCCAATCATGTGATCACTGGCCAATCAGTGATCACTTGCAGAGTAGTAAGCAAGATGTCACTTGTGACATCATTGCTTACTACGTGTGAAATCTGTGAATGATCACAGAGGTCATATGGTACAAGGCTATTCACAACAGTCTTGTACCATGTGACAAGCTGTGACCAATCACAGCTCACACAGTAGTTCTCAATGGCTGCAAGAATGCAGCCAGAGAGAAGGAGAAATTATTGCTTTTACAGCCTTTATGGGTGTAAAAGCAATCAGTGTAAAAAAAAGAAAATCTTCATCACTCCCCACAAGTAGTACAGTGTCACCATGGTGACACTGTACTGCTAGGGTGACAGTATGTAAAAAAAAAAAAAACAATAATATAAAAAAAAAATTAAAAATGTAAAAAAAATGTTTAAAAATTATAATTTTTGGTTATAAGCTAATTTGGGTTATTTTTTTTTTTACTAAAGACAGAATAAATTTTGGCCAAGATTTATGATGAAATATTATTTATTTACAAAACTTTATAAGAAAAACACTTTTCAAAATTATTGGACTTTTTCATTTACATAGCAAAAAAATAAAAATCCCAGCGGTGAATAAATACCACCAAAATAAAGCTTTATCTGTCTAAAAAATGCTAAAAAATTAACATGGGTACAGTGTCGCATGACCGCGCAATTGTCATTCAAAGTGTGATAGCACTGAAAGCTGAAAATTGGCCTGGACAGGAAGGGGGTAAAAGTGTCCGGACTTGAAGTGGTTAATAAACTTGCGCTCTCCGGTTTTATTAAATCAACCCCATAGTTTGCATTCACTTTTTACAAAATGTCTGAATTTCTGGAATTCAGCTTTAAAACCACTACCTTTTGTTGCTGTTTGTATAGTTAAAAGACATAAAAATTAATGTGCTTTGGGGTTCTAATCTTTTCCCTACTCCAATCAAACTAAAACATCATTTTTTTTTTTAATTCTAAGAGTTTTTTTAGTATTGAAAAGGGCACGAAATAACATCAATGCTGACAAAGACATGCACTTATTTGTACATATTCAGTCAGGAACAGATAAGACAAACATACACAGATGGTATACATAGGCAATAAGTAATTAAATTGCTGAAGACAACTAAAATCAGAAACCTAATTACAGACTAGACATGTGCAGAATGAAAAAATGTGTTTCATTTCTTTTCGTATCGATTCATCAAGTTACTAATTTTGTTTCATTGCATTCGTAACAAAATTTCTTTCATTTTGCTTATTCGTTTTTGACTGGATTCCATTTTTTTCCAGTGGATTTGACGTACTGTATTTGAATAGAATTCGAATTGAAAATATCTGATTCTAAATCATTGTGAAGAATAGCTGGTTCTATCCTATTTGAAAATGTAATTTCGGAACACGTCCATATTCTATTTTATTCAGTTCTAATTCAATTTATTTTTCTCTATTGTATTCTATTCTTTTATTTTCTATTATTTTCTACTCCTATTCTTTTTTTTAATTTTTATTTTCTATTCTGTTTTCTTTATTATCTATTCTTTTATTTTCTACTCTATTCTTTTCGAAATTAAAATTTCAGAATACGGCTATATTCTATTTTATTCTATTCTATTGAAGTCAATTCTGTTTTTTCTATTCTTTCCTTTTCCATTCTATTTTCCTTTATTTTCTATTCTTTTATTTTTTCTATTCTATTATTTTCTTTTCTATTCTGTTTTATTCTATTCTCATCTTTTTGAATTTTGTAAGATGACTATATTCTAATAAACAGTCTTTGAAGGAAATCAGCAATATGTTTACATTTTTAATTTGATGTAGAATTAAATTTTGTTTTTGAATTTGTTTCGAATTCTATTTGAATTTTGTCTCGTTATTTTGGATTCATTTAAATTCAATATTGTTTTAATTCAGAAATTCAGATACATACAAATCTCTGAATAATGAAAATTTTGTCAGAATTTTAATTTGGAATGAAACAAATCGCACATGTCTGTGTGCAAGAATAAGCATAAAACACTATAGAAAAACCTATATATTTAGAATATAATTGGTTGAGAAACTTAAACCAAAACTCACCATCTCAAATACAGGAAATATTTGGACATATCTCAGATCAAAAAGCAGTATATGGTATTGAAAACTGAGTACATTGAATCTAAACACACAGTATAAGCCCCTGTTCAAAAGTTGTGTATTAACCAGTACTAAAAGCGATAACCCCGAGCAACACTCGAGATTACACTGCAGCGATCTCTCGAGCCTTACCTGCCATGATCCTGCAAGGTCCTCCCTCTGTGTCCCCTGGCCATGTCCGCCGGCCGATGTCGGCATCCGTCTTCCGTCTTCCGTTCCCTGCGAACGTCGGGATGTACGGAGGGCGGAACCAGTGGGAGATTCAAAAAAGTAAAAATTTTACATAATTAATATTAATGGTCAGGTGCAATGCTTTGGCCAATCAAAGCATAGGATGACGTTACAAGGGGACAGGGTGAACCCCACCCCCTTATGGCATCATGACAGTATTTAAGAACTGTCATTGGGGACGCAGCTGTCAGATGGCGGGAGCCAGCATTGCCAGCAAGGCGTTTTTTTTTCTTTCTTCGGGTAGCAGCGGCGGCGGGCATCGTGACTGACCTTGGATCTACTTCAGGCGACATTCCACAACCACTGGCAAGGGTTGTGGGGAAGAGGCCCTTGTCTCCATCAACATGGGGACAAGGTAATTAGGGGGGGAGCCCCCCTGCCCCAAAACACCCCCCATGTTGAGGGTGTGTGGCCTGGTATAGTTCGGGAGTGCGCTCGCTCATCCCCCCCTTTCCTGACCTGCCAGGATGCATGCTTGGATAAGGGTCTGGTATGGATGGGAGGGGAGACCCCCACGCCATTTTTTAAAAAAGATGTTGGCGTGGGGGTTCCCCTCACCATTTTTAAAAAAATGTTTAAATGCCGACAATTCATTTTACATTCAGCTGTCAGCGGGGAACCCCACTGACAGCTGAAACATGAATGAATGTTTCACTACTAAAATATTTAATGACTTAATAATATAACTCATGCGGTATTTATTACCTGAGCGGTATCTTACCACATACTCAGACTTGGTAAGATACCGCTCAGTAAATTGTTTGTGTTCTAAGTTCATGGTCGAACATACTGTAGGTTCGGATGTTCGACCACGAACCAAATGGGGGTGTTCAGCCCATCACTAATGTACAATTCTTATAATGTATAGCTCAACATTATGCATTATCCTTGTCAAATTACATTAGCAGTTCATTGTGTATTGTGTTTTTATTCAGAAGGCAAGCGCTTAGGCTTTTTTGGCTGCACCCCCAGATCAGACAAGCTATACTGTATTGCATCCCCCCCTCGCTTTCTCCTGCCCCCCCCCCCCTTCCCCTGCAGCTCTGCCAGGTTCCCCCTCCCATCTCCCTCCCTGCTGCAGGGGGTGTGTCAGGATGGAGAGCAGTGAAGGGGCTTGTAAATGTGCTATTTACCATCTCCTTCCTTGCCTGAATGAAGAGAGTCCATCATCGGCAACTGTGTTTATTATGTTTCAGTGTGTGAATGAATGGGAAGCTCTGCACAGAGCTATTCCTGTCCATTCATTCTGTACTGCTGAGGTTTCAGAGATGGAGATTGAAGGCTGTGTCTTCAATCTCCTTTCTCTGTCTCAAAAGTGAAACCCCAGAGGACCAAAGCCCCCAAAAGGGTTCCTAAAAAAACAAAAAAAATGTAAAAAAATAATACTGTAAGAAAAATAAAATAGAATGGTGAAAAAAAAAATTACTGACACCAGTGGCAGAACTACCAGGGTTACAAAGGTTGCACTTGCGACCTAGCCCTGACATTCCGCCATCAGGCTCGCACCAGGGCTCTAAAGATTATAGTTATTCCTTTAGAGTGATGTAGAACAAATGTTTTTAAGGGTAGTGCTGTGATATTTGTGAAAGGGAATAAATAATTGCATGCATATAAGATGAAAAAAACCTACAGATTTTTAGCATGCATGGTCCTAAGATATAAAATATATCTGATGATGGGTCACTTTACATTGATCAAACATTTTGGCTAATATATTGAGTGTCATAACTTTTATTTTATCCCATATAACTGTTCTATCCATTAAAACTGTGTATTCATCAAAGCATCTTATATTTGCAGCGCTCCTAAAGTTTGAACCTTTATCAAAGTCAGTGTATATCAAGTATTCCCTGGTATGAGTCGACTTTCCTCCAGTAACCCTTGACATAGAATTATTTCAAGTACCATGTAATTGTGTGTAAAAGTTTTGCAAACAACCTTCATATTTGAAAAATACTTGCTGATATCTGTTTCATAGGTATATTATAATATGGTGCATTATTAGTTATAATGAAGTAACTGTAAGAAGCAGAAGTACTTATGTAGACCCAGCAGAACATGTACCACTAGCCTGAGAACAAATATAATACACAGTGTGAGACCCTATAGCAGTGATGGCGAACCTTTTTGAGCCCGAGTGCCCAAACTGCAACACAAAACCAACTTTTTTATTTCAAAGTGCCAACACTGGAATTAATCACTTGCCTACCGGGCACTTCTACCCCCTTCCTGCCCAGGACAATTTTCAGCTTTCAGTGCTGTTGCACTTAACAAAGACAATTGTGCGGTCATGCAACACTGTAACCATATGCAATTTTTATCATTTTTTCACACAAATAGAGCTTTTTTTGGTGGTATTTAATCACCACTGGGTGTTTTATTTTTTGCACTATAAATGAAAAAAGAGCAAAAAATTAAAAACATAAAAGGTTTCCTTTGCTTCTATTCTAAAATTTTGCAAACAGGTAATATTTCTCCTTTGATGTGCGTTGGTGAGGCTGCACTGATAGGCAGCACTGATGGGCATTGATGAGGCGGCACAGATAGGCAGCACTGATGAGGCGGCACTGGTGAGCATTGATGAGGAGGCTCTGATGATGCACTGATATGCAGGAAATGATGGGCACTGATAAGCGGCACTGACAGCACCAACTGGAGGCACTGACAGACGGCACTGACCGGCGGCACTGCTGGGCATCATTGATGGGTGGCACTGATGGGCAGCACTAATGAGGTGTCACAGATAGGTGGCACTGATAGGCGACACTGATAATGGGTACTGATAGACAGCACTGATAGGTGGCACTGACTGACATCACTGCTGGGCACTGACTGGCACAACCGCTGGGCACTGACTGGTGGCACTGACTGGCAGCACTGCTGGGCTGCACTGATGGGCACTGGTGGGTGGCACTGGTGGGCACAGGTGGGCACTGGTGGGTGCATTGCTGGGCACAGGTGGGCGCACTGTTGGGCACAGGTGGGTGCATTGCTGGGCACAGGTGGGCGCACTGCTGGGCATAGGTGGGCGCATTGCTGGGCACAGGTGGGCGCACTGCTGGGCACAGGTGGGCGCATTGCTGGGCACAAGTGGGCGGAACTTGTGTGTGGCACAGGTGGGCACCGATCATCAGGGCACTGATGATCAGTGACCCTGATGATCGGTGCCGATCCCTGTTCTGACAATTGCCGGTTTTCGGCAGTACTTTCCTCACGATCTGACAGCGTGAGGAAAGTGCAGCCGAGAACCGGCATTTGCATTTCCCGGTGATCAGCGTGTCATTGGACACGGCTGATCACGTGGTAAAAGGCCGCTGTGATTGGCCTTTTACCATGTCACGTGATCAGCTGTGTCCGCAGGACACAGCGATCACGGAGATCGCCCGGTGCGCGCCCCCGGAGGTGCGCAGGAGAGCGCGTTCTCTTCCTCTTCCTCTCTTCCTCCTGGCGTGCCCACTGAGATGGCTCTGCGTGCCAGCTCTGGCACGCGTGCCATAGGTTCGCCATCACTGCCCTATAGCATGTGAAAGCAGCACCACCTGCTGGTCAGGAAAGAACAATCACAGGGAGTTTTTCACATTGCAGCTAGGTGGAAATGTAGTACTGTGCACCCTCTAGAGCACACAGGTACACAGCTGAATCTGACACTGACAGGCCATGGATGGTTAAAGTTGTATGAGTGTCACTGGTCTCTGATTGCCACTTTCCAGGTTCCAATTCTGTGTTTTTTTTCATGATATTAGAGTACCCCTTTGCCCCCTGGAGAAGAATAAACTGTATCTGATGAGGATACTGACGATACCAGGACAGGTAAGGAGCACTGCTACTGGTAGAGTAGTTGCAGGATAATGTTATTGTTTCTCCAATTTCTCCAAAAAGATGCAGGTCTGCTGAGTTTATAGTATCACCATGGACAGAACCTGCAACAGAATAACAAATATTAGGCCAAATGTATTTCTTTACATCTATTTACATATACAGTACCAGTATCATTAAATATGAAAAATGTAATTCTGCAATTGGTATATTATGAATACATTTGACTTACTTGATAAAGTATCAGTAAGGAGGTAACTAATACAGATGGGATAAAGCTGATCATTGTCTCTGAATGTACAACATACAAGATTGCTGTGTGACTGATGTGTACCGGTGAGGATCCTTCTGAGCTCCTTGATGTATAGTAATGTGGGAAGGATGTGACAGTAACACAAACATCACTGACACCAACACACCCCCATGTTGTATGAAGACAGGAACTGGTTGACATGAAAAAACATCAACCTGGCGTATTACTATTCACAAAGATAAGAGTATTGCATAAATATGTTATTGGACAGTGCAGGGGTCCTCAAATGTTTTAAACAGGGGGCCAGTTCACTGACCTTCACACTGTTGGGGGGCCGGACTATAGTTTGATAAAAAAATTAACAAATTCCTATGCACAACGCACATATCTTATTTGTGCAAAAAAAAAAAGGAAAAAACAATATTTTAAATGCACTGTACACTGTAACGCACTTGACACCGCAATCAACTGTACACTGTCACACTGTAACGCACTTGACACCGCAATCAACTGTACACTGTCACAATGTAACGCACTTGACACCACAATCAACTGTACACTGTCACACTGTAACGCACTTGACACCGCAATCAACTGTACACTGTCACACTGTAACGCACTTGACACCGCAATCAACTGTACACTGTAACGCACTTGACACCGCAATCAACTGTACACTGTCACACTGTAACGCACTTGACACCGCAATCAACTATACACTGTCACACTGTAACGCACTTGACAACACAATCAACTGTACACTGTCACACTGTAACACACTTGACACCGCAATCAACTGTACACTGTCACACTGTAACGCACTTGACAACACAATCAACTGTACACTGTCACACTGTAACACACTTGACACCGCAATCAACTGTACACTGTCACACTGTAACGCACTTGACACCGCAATCAACTGTACACTGTCACACTGTGACACACTTGACACCGCAATCAACTGTACACTGTCACACTGTAACGCACTTGACACTGCAATCAACTGTGCACTGTAACACTGTAACGCACTTGACACCGCAATCAACTGTACACTGTAACACTGTAACGCACTTGACACCGCAATCAACTGTACACTGTCACACTGTAACGCACTTGACACTGCAATCAACTGTGCACTGTAACACTGTAACGCACTTGACACCGCAATCAACTGTGCACTGTAACACTGTAACGCACTTGACACCACAATCAACTGTACACTGTGACGCACTTAACACCGCAATCAACTGTACACTGTAACACTGTAACGCACTTGACACCGCAATCAACTGTACACTGTCACACTGTAACGCACTTGACACCGCAATCAACTGTACACTGTCACACTGTAACGCACTTGACACCCCAATCAACTGTACACTGTCACACTGTAACGCACTTGACACCGTAATCAACTGTACACTGTAACGCACTTGACACCGCAATCAACTGTACACTGTCACACTGTAACGCACTTGACACCGCAATCAACTGTACACTGTCACACTGTAACGCACTTGACACCGCAATCAACTGTACACTGTAACGCACTTGACACCGCAATCAACAGTACACTGTCACACTGTAACGCACTTGACACCGCAATCAACTGTACACTGTCACACTGTAACGCACTTGACACCGCAATCAACTGTACACTGTCACACTGTAACGCACTTGACACCCCAATCAACTGTACACTGTAACACTGTAACGCACTTGACAACACAATCAACTGTACACTGTCACACTGTAACACACTTGACACCGCAATCAACTGTACACTTTCACACTGTATCGCACTTGACAACACAATCAACTGTACACTGTCACACTGTAACACACTTGACACCGCAATCAACTGTACACTGTCACACTGTAATGCACTTGACACCGCAATCAACTGTACACTGTAACACTGTAAGGCACTTGACACCGCAATCAACTGTACACTGTCACACTGTAACGCACTTGACACCGCAATCAACTGTGCACTGTAACACTGTAACGCACTTGACACCGCAATCAACTGTACACTGTCACACTGTAACGCACTTGACACCGCAATCAACTGTACACTGTCACACTGTAACGCACTTGACACCGCAATCAACTGTACACTGTCACACTGTAACACACTTGACACCGCAATCAACTGTACACTGTCACACTGTAACACACTTGACACTGCAATCAACTGTACAATGTCACACTGTAACGCACTTGAGACCGCAATCACAACTGTACACTGTGACACACTTAACACCGCAATCAACTGTACACTGTAACACTGTAACGCACTTGACACCGCAATCAACTGTACACTGTCACACTGTAACGCACTTGACACCGCAATCAACTGTGCACTGTCACACTGTAACGCACTTCACACCGCAATCAACTGTACACTGTCACACTGTAACACACTTGACACTGCAATCAACTGTACACTGTAACACTGTAACGCACTTGACACCGCAATCAACTGTGTACTGTAACATACTTGACACTGCAATCAACTGTATACTGTAACGCACTTGACACCACAATGCACTGTACACTCTAATGCACTTGACACCACAATGCACTGTACTTTGTAACGCAATTGACATCACAATGCACTGTACTCTGTAATGCACTTGACACCACAATGCACTGTACTCTGTAATGCACTTGACACCACAATGCAATGTACTCTGTAATGCACTTGACACCACAATGCAATGTACTCTGTAATGCACTTGACACCACAATGCACTGTACTTTGTAACGCACTTGACACCACAATGCACTGTACTCTGTAACGCACTTGACACCACAATGCACTGTACACTGTAACGCACTTGACACCACAATGCACTGTACACTATAATGCACTGGACACCACAATGCACTGTAAACTGTAACGCACTTGACACCGCACTGCACTGTACTCTGTAACGCACTTGACACCGCAATGCACTGTACACTGTCACACTGTAACACACTTGACACTGCAATCAACTGTACACTGTCACACTGTAACACACTTGACACCGCAATCAACTGTACACTGTCACACTGTAACGCACTTGACACCGCAATCACAACTGTACACTGTGACGCACTTAACACCGCAATCAACTGTACACTGTAACACTGTAACGCACTTGACACCGCAATCAACTGTACACTGTCACACTGTAACGCACTTGACACCGCAATCAACTGTACACTGTCACACTGTAACACACTTGACACCGCAATCAACTGTACACTGTCACACTGTAACACACTTGACACTGCAATCAACTGTACAATGTCACACTGTAACGCACTTGAGACCGCAATCACAACTGTACACTGTGACACACTTAACACCGCAATCAACTGTACACTGTAACACTGTAACGCACTTGACACCGCAATCAACTGTACACTGTCACACTGTAACGCACTTGACACCGCAATCAACTGTGCACTGTCACACTGTAACGCACTTCACACCGCAATCAACTGTACACTGTCACACTGTAACACACTTGACACTGCAATCAACTGTACACTGTAACACTGTAACGCACTTGACACCGCAATCAACTGTGTACTGTAACATACTTGACACTGCAATCAACTGTATACTGTAACGCACTTGACACCACAATGCACTGTACACTCTAATGCACTTGACACCACAATGCACTGTACTTTGTAACGCAATTGACACCACAATGCACTGTACTCTGTAATGCACTTGACACCACAATGCACTGTACTCTGTAATGCACTTGACACCACAATGCAATGTACTCTGTAACGCACTTGACACCACAATGCACTGTACACTGTCACACTGTAACACACTTGACACTGCAATCAACTGTACACTGTCACACTGTAACACACTTGACACCGCAATCAACTGTACACTGTCACACTGTAACGCACTTGACACCGCAATCACAACTGTACACTGTGACGCACTTAACACCGCAATCAACTGTACACTGTAACACTGTAACGCACTTGACACCGCAATCAACTGTACACTGTCACACTATAACGCACTTGACACCGCAATCAACTGTACACTGTCACAATGTAACGCACTTGACACCGCAATCAACTGTACACTGTCACACTGTAACACACTTGACACTGCAATCAACTGTACACTGTCACACTGTAACGCACTTGACACCGCAATCAACTGTACACTGTCACACTGTAACACACTTGACACTGCAATCAACTGTACACTGTAACACTGTAACGCACTTGACACCGCAATCAACTGTGTACTGTTACATACTTGACACTGCAATCAACTGTATACTGTAACGCACTTGACACCGCAATGCACTGTACACTCTAATGCACTTGACACCACAATGCACTGTACTTTGTAACGCACTTGACACCACAATGCACTGTACACTCTAATGCACTTGACACCACAATGCACTGTACTTTGTAACGCACTTGACACCACAATGCACTGTACTCTGTAATGCACTTGACACCACAATACACTGTACTCTGTAATGCACTTGACACCACAATGCACTGTACTTTGTAACGCACTTGACACCACAATGCACTGTACTCTGTAACGCACTTGACACCACAATGCACTGTACACTCTAATGCACTTGACACCACAATGCACTGTACTTTGTAACGCACTTGACACCACAATGCACTGTACTCTGTAATGCACTTGACACCACAATACACTGTACTCTGTAATGCACTTGACACCACAATACACTGTACTCTGTAATGCACTTGACACCACAATGCACTGTACCCTGTAACGCACTTGACACCACAATGCACTGTACTCTGTAACGCACTTGACACCACAATGAACTGTACTTTGTAACGCACTTGACACCACAATGCACTGTACTTTGTAACGCACTTGACACCACAATGCACTGTACTATGTAACGCACTTGACACCACAATGCACTGTACACTGTAACGCACTTGACACCACAATGCACTGTACACTGTAACGCACTTGACACCGCACTCCACTGTACTCTGTAACGCACTTCACACCGCAATGCACTGTACTCTGTAATGCACTTGACACCGCAATGCACTGTACTCTGTAATGCACTTGACACCGCAATGCACTGTACTCTGTAACGCACTGGACACCGCAAGGTACTGTACACTGACACATTGGACACCGCAATGCACTGTACACTGTAACGCACTGGACACCAAAATGCACTGTACACTGACACACTGGACACCGCAATGCACTGTACACTGTAACATACTGGACACTGCAATGCACTGTACACTGTAATGCACTGGACACCAAAATGCACTGTACAGTGACTTAGTGGTAACATATGAAACGTGTCATTATTGTCAAAACCATTTGCACATATACACCTCAAATGTAGCAGGTTACTAAATGGGTGACCACAGTGATATGGTGTTAGCACATCAATAAATAAAGTGAATAAACATTGGTATACTATGTCACTATGTAGTGACTAATGGTGTGCAAAGTGCCAGAAAAGCTAATCCAAAATCTAGTCCAAAGATAAGGTGTGTGGGAGATCGTGATGATCCAATAAGGTGGTGATAAATCTCAGGTTCTAAAGACTGCGCACTCACCAGATACGCAATCAGTCTGCGCATTTAGAGATAACAATCGCAGAGAACTGGAGGTCCCTTTAATGTCTGCTAAGGTCTGGCATCCTTCACTATCCGACATCCGCTGCCAGTAATGGTGCACCCGCTCTGTGGATGGTTATAGCTCCCGAGGAGCCCCAAAAATAGGAGGCCAATAGCGTGATATCGTTTAAAAGAGGGTATTTATTCCAACCAAACAAAAGTAAAATAAATCACACTGACCAGCTGTAGTTTTCAAAGATGGCCGCCGGGACCCACGTGGTGCCGGCGGCGTGACGTCCTGATGCTGTAGCTCCTCCCTCTGAGGTTCAAATCGCATCACACTTTGCATATACACTATATTGTCAAAAGTATTGGGACACCGCTCCAACATTGGGTTTAGGTGTTCCAATCACCTCCATGGCCACAGGTGTATAAAATCAAGCACCTAGGCATGCAGACTACTACTACAAACATTTGTGAAAGAATGGGTCGCTCTCAGGAGCTCAATGAATTCAAGTGTGGTACTGTGATAGGTTGCCACCTGTGCAATAAGTCCATCTGTGAAATTTCCTTGATATTAAATATTCCACGGTCAGCTGTTAGTGGTATTATAACAACTATATACTTTGCCTTTAGTAAATCAATCCCAAAGACTAAAAAAAGAAAACTAATGCAGCCATCACATCTAAGAATTGGTAAGCTGTGTTTATTTCCGCTTTAAGTCTAAAAATTGATATTTGGGGTTTTTTTAGACAATATCAAATGAACAAAATTAGAATAGCAACCAAAAGTTAAAGTGTACTTCATTTGCAGCCTAATTGGGATAACACCGACCGTAATTTTCACTCCATAAAATGCACTTTCCCCCCCCAAAAAAAATGGGGGGAAATGTCTGTGCGTCTTATGGAGCGAATATGGATCAGCCGGCCCGGTATTCCCACTGCCGCTGTGTTAAAATACCAGGCCTGCCACTCGGCTCTTCTCTGCAGCAGAATCTTACCCGTCCCTCGGTCCAGCGCTGTCCTCACATCTTCTCTCCTGGCTCCGGCATCTTTAGTGTGGGCACCCGGCTGTGACAGCTTGCGGCTTCGCAGTCGGGTGCCCACTACGCATGTGCGAGAAGCGCTGCGCTTTGTGAATGGTCCGACAGTCTTCTGGGACCTGTCACATGTCCCGGAAGACTACGGGGAGGGAGGAGCGGGTACCTGTCAAAATTGGGTACCCACCCCCCCTCCTCAAAGGTCCGCAGTCTCTGGTCATCTGTAGCATGTCCGCAGTCTCTGGTCATCTGTAATATGTCCTTTATATTTGTTACATGCCCCCATTAACATTGCATAGCTTAAAAAAATGTCTTAACAATGTCCTTCCTAACAAAGGGTTTAATATTTACAAACCGCCCTCCTGCATTGTACGTTTATGAGGGGTAACTGTTTTGTGTGGGGACGGAGCCACCATAAGACTAAGTATATATGTTCAGTTTTTTTTTCTTTTGTTCAACCAGGAAGGATTATAGCACCGAGTAATCGGAAGCTCATCTAGGATGTAGAGATGGATATTCTTAAGGATTGGTAGTAATGGTATATTTAAAACATTCTACTGCTTTGCTGGGGATAAAGGAATGATGGCATCTGGATAGGGCTCTATTTATTCAGGCATGGATGAGAGTAATATTTTCTGCTCATTTAATTATGAGAGCAGTATTTTTTCAGACATACTCTACTGCAGGGGGATAGTGGATGATGTTATTTGCAAGCGGACTGCTGAGTTGAGAGGACATGATATTTCCAGGGACACAACACTTTTAAAACAGGGATGTAAATGATTTGTATTTCCAGGGACATTCTGTAGCTGAGCTGGGGGACAGTGTTAAGTTCGAGTGATATTTCCAGGGACTTTACATTTCTAGCTGTTTACGTGCTTCCAGGAGCCTTTCCTAAATATAAGAATGAGCTTTTTAATTAGTTAAATCTACAATTAACATTATATAATCATTAAATATATAATATTAAATATATAAGAATTAAAATTTTAGATTCACTCAGAAGTGTTCATATTTTTGGCAGCAATTGATGCTCCTGGTCACCCGTGTAGCATTAAGGTGGGTCATTTAGTAACTTATTATCAGATGCAGCTCTAGGAGAATATGTGCCACTAGTGGCTGAGAACCCGTACAATGCATGTGACCTTATGGAATGTGGAAGCAGCACCACCTGCTGGTCAGAAAAGAGAAATCACAGGGAGTTTCTAACATTGCAGCTAGATGGATCTGTAGCACTGTGCACCACCACTCAGAGCACACAGGTACACAGCTGAATCTGACACTGACAGGTGATGGATGGTTAAAGTCGTACGACTGTCACTGGTCTCTGATTGGAACTTTCCAGGCTCCAATTCTGGGTTATTATACTTAAGGTTAGCATAACTCTTTGCCCCCTGGTGAAGAATATACTGTATCTGATGAGGATACTGACGATACCAGAACAGGTATGGAGTAGTGCTACTAATGGAGTAGTCACAGGATAATGTTATTGTTTCTCCATTTTCACCAAAAAGATGTTGATCTCTTGAGTCTATAGTATAACCATGGACAGAGCCTAAAAGAGAATAACAAACATTAGTCCAAACATATTTCTTGACATCTATTTACATATATATATATATATATAATGTAATTATGCTGTTTGTATATCATGAATATATCATATTTACTTGATAAATAAAGTATCAGCAAGGAGGTAACTAATACATATTGCATAAAGCTGATCATTGTCTCTGAATGTACAACATATAAGATTGCTGTGTGACTGATGTGTACCGGTGAGAATCCTTCTGAGCTCCTTGATGTATAGTAATGTGGGAAGGATGTGACAGTAACACAAACATCACTGACATCAACACACCCCCATGTTGTATGAAGACAGGAACTGGTTGATGTGAAAATGAGACTAAGATCAGCCAGTCAGATAACTGTTATAAAGACAAGGTTATGACACGTAAGTGAAATTCTGATGATCTTCCTTGCAGCCAAGACCCTACTCCTAACCTGGGTGGGTGACGTCATCGTGCAAAGGGAGATGTAAACTGGCACAGAGGAGAGGAAGGTGCTAATCACTGTGATTTAAAATAGAGTTGTACATTGTGATGCACTGGGTTTGCACTTTATAATGTGTGTTTTCATGTTTTAATAAAAATTTTGAGTTACTTTTAACAGAAAGCACTCTGAGAGAAAACCACAGCTCAGTCTGGACCAGAGGAGAACAGTGGTGTTATTACCCCTTAAAGGGGAAGAAGGCTTTAATCAACCTGTATGACATATAGATCATAAACTGGGATGAAGGCACAACCTGTGGAACACAAGTGTGATACAGTGCCTTGAAAAAGTATTTATAACCCTTGAAATTTTCCACATTTTGTCATGTTACAACCAAAAACTTTTTATTGAGATTTTATCTGATAGACCAACACAAAGTGGCAAATAATTGTGAAGAGGAAGGAAAATGATAAATGGTTTTCAAAATTTTTTACAAATAAATATCTTAAGTGTGGCGTGAATTTGTATTCAGCCCCCTTTACTCTGATATCCCTAACTAAAATCTAGTGGAACCAATTGCCTTCAGAAGTCACCTAATTAGTAAATATAGTTTACCTGTGTGTAATTTAATCTCAGTATAAATACAGCTGTTCTGTGAAGCCCTCATAGGTTTGATAGAGAACATTAGTGAACAAACAGTATCATGAAGGCCAAGGAACACACCAGACAGGTCAGGGATAAAGTTGTGGAGAATTTTAAAGCACGGTTAGCTTATAAAAAAATATCCCAAGCTTTGAACATCACGAAGCACTGTTCAATCCATCATCTGAAAATGGAAAGAGTGTGGCACAACTGCAAATCTACCAAGACACGGCCGTCCACCTAAACTGACAGGACAGGGAAGGAGAGCATTAATCAGAGAAGCAGCCAAGAGGCTCATGGTAACTCTGGAGGAGCTGCAGAGATCCACAGTTTAGGTGGGAGAATCTGTGCACAGGACAACTAATAGTCATACACTCCACAAATCTGGCCTTTATGGAAGAGTGGCAAGAGGAAAGCCATTGTTGAAAGAAAGGCATAAAAAGTCCCGTTGGCAGTTTGCGAGAAGCCATGTAGGGGACACAGCAAACGTGGAAGAAGGTGCTCTGGTCAGATGAGACCAAAATTTAACTTTTTGGCAAAAAAGCAAATCGCTATGTGTGGTGGAAAACTAACACTGCACATCACCCTGAACACACCATCCCCACCATGAAATATGGAGGTGGCAGCATCATGTTGTGGGGATGCTTTTCTTTGGCAGGGACAAGGAAGCTGGTCAGAGTTGATGGGAAGATGGATGGAGCCAAATACATGGCAATCTTAGAAGAAAACCTGTTAGAGTCTGCAAAAGACTTGAGACTGGGGCGGAGATTCACCTTCCAGCAGGACAATGACCCTAAACATACAGCCAGAGCTACAATGGAATGGTTTAGATCAAAGCATATTCCTGTGTTAGAATGGCCCAGTCAAAGTCCAGACCTAAATCCAATTGAGAATCTGTGGCAAGACTTGAAAATTGCTGTTCACAGACGCTCTCTATCCAATCTGACAGAGCTTGAGCTATTTTGAAAAGAAGAATGGCCCGAAATTTCACTCTCTAGATGTGCAAAGCTGGTAGAGACATCCCCAATTGCAGCTGTAATTGCAGCGAAAAGGTGGTCCTACAAAGTATTGACTCAGGGGGGCTGAATATAAATGCACGTCACACTTTTCACATATTTATTTGTAAACAATTATTTTCCTTCCACTTCACAATTATGTGCTACTTTGTGTTGGTCTATCACATAAAATCCCAATAAAATATATTTACGTTATTGGTAATAACATGACAAATTGTGGAAAATTTCAAGGGGTATGAATACTTTTTCAAGGAACTGTATATATAGTGTAACAGAGGAGAGGAAATAAAGGGGACAATTTGGAATTCGCTGTGCAGTGAACATATCATTCCAGACTATTTATTTTTCAGCAAGATGGACAATATTTAACTGGATATTTTGTTGCGTGGTTTTTATAGTTACTTGGCACTATGTCATTTTCCATGTGGTAAATGTTGTATGAAAAGTATACTGATATAATATAGGTAGAGAGTTTTGATACAGAGATATAAAAAAAAAAAGTACTTCTACACAAAGCGAACTAAGTATATGACACTTAAGTTGATAGCATTAATGGCATTATTCTAAATATGTTTTCTTAACAAATGCATAACTAACAATGCTGGATTATACAAATTGGTTATTTTATCACACAGCTAAAGGGAAATGTTTGCGTTTTTACAGTTGCTTTTCTACTATTATGTTCAACATAAAAAAAATTGAATTGCATATTTATTTTTTAGCTAATAAACACAAGATATTACTTTTTTTGCTGTATTAAACTGTGTCATTACTTATTTTGTTGTATGCTGACATCTAGTGGCAGTTTTGAGCCATTACAGTTTGTTTAATTATGTGATTTGAGGACTCCCTTTGTTCTTTCCTGTTTACTTACATAGTTAGTCTGGCTGAAAAAAGACAAAAGTCCATCCAGTTCAACCATTAAAAAAAAAGTTATAATCCTATACCCACAATTGATCCAGAGGAAGGCAAAAAAAAACTCAGCAAAGCATGATCCAATTTGCTCCTGCAGGGAAAAAAAATTCCTTCCTGATCCCCCGAGAGGCAACTGGATATTCCCTGGATCAACTTTACCTATAAATTTTAGTATCCAGTTATATTCTGTGTATCCAAGAAATAATCCAGGCCTTTTATAAAGCAATCCACTGAGCTGGCCAGAACCAACTCTTGAGGGAGTCTATTCCACATTTTCACAGCTCTCACTGTGAAGAAACCTTTCTGTATTTGGAGATTACATTTCTTTTCCTCCAGACATAAAGAGTGCCCCCTTGTCCTCTGTGATGACCTCAGGGTGAATAACTCTACACCGAGTTCACTATATGAACCACTGATGTATTTATACATGTTGATCATATCCCCCCTTAATCTCCTCTTCTCAAGAGAGAATAAATTCAGTTCCTCTAATCTTTCCTCATAGCTGATCTCCTCCATGCCTTGTATCAGTTTGGTTGCCCTTCTCTGTACTTTCTCCAGTTCCCCAATGTTCTTTTTGTGAATTGGTGCCCAAAACTGAACTGCATATTCCAGATGAGGTGTTACTAATGATTTGTACAGGGGTAATATGATATCTCTCTCTCTGGAGTCTATACCTCTTTTAATACAAGAGAGGATTTTGCTCGCTTTAGAAACCGCAGCTTGGCATTGCATGCCATTATTAAGCTTGTGATCTACCAGAACTCCCAGATTCTTCTCCACCATTGATTCCCCCAGTTGTACCCCTCCTAGTGTGGGGAACTGTGTCAAACACTTATGTAAAATCCAGGTATACCACGTCCACCGCCACCCCTCTGTCCAAAGTTTTGTTCACCTCCTCATAAAAAGAAATCAGATTTGTCTGACAACTTCTGTCTTTCATGAATCCATGCTGTCTGTTGCTTACAATATTTTTTTCCAGCAAGACTCATCTATGTGGTCTTTTATTAAACTCTCCAGTATCTTCCCAACTATAGAAGTTAAACTAACAGGTCTATAATTACTTGGTAAAGATGTTGACCGCTTTTTAAATATTGGCACCACATTGGCCTTATGCCAATCCAGTGGTACTATGCCAGTCATTAACCACTTGCCTACCAGGCACTTATACCCCCTTCCTTACCAGGCCAATTTTCAGCTTTCAGCGCTGCCGCATTTTGATTGACAATTGCGCGGTTATGCAACATTGTACCCATATGAAATTTTGATCATTTTTTTCTCACAAATAGAGCTTTCTTTTGGTGGTATTTAATCGCCACTGGGCACTTTACTTTTTGCGCTATAAATTAAAAAAGTGCAAAAAATTTGAAAATAAAAAAAAAAGTTTCTTTGTTTCTATTATAAAATTTTTCAAACAGGTATTTTTTCTCCGTCACTGATGTCCGTTGATGAGGCAGCACTGATGGGCACTGATAGGCGGCACTGATGGGCACTGATAGGCAGCACTAAAGGGCACTGATAGGCAGTACTAATGAGGTGGCACGGATAGGCGGCACTGATAGGCAGCACTAATGAGGTGTCACGGATAGGCGGCACTAATATGCAGCACTGATAGGCAGCACTGATAGGTGACACTGATGATGGGTACTGATAGATGGCACTGACTGGCATCACTGCTGGGCACTGACTGGTGGCACTGACTGGCACAACCGCTGGGCACTGACTGGTGGCACTGACTGGCAGCACTGCTGGGCTGCACTGGTGGGTGGCACTGGTGGGCAGCACTGGTGGGTGGGCACAGGTGGGTGGCACTGGTGGGCACAGGTGGGTGGCACAGGTGGGTGGCACTGCTGGGCACAGGTAGGTGGCACAGGTGGGTGGCACTGCTGGGCACAGGTAGGTGGCACTTCTGGGCACAGGTGTGTGACACTGCAGAGTGGCACAGGTGGGTGCACTGCTGGGCACAGGTGGGTGCACTGCTGGGCACAGGTGGGCGGAGCTAGTGGGCGCACTGCTGGGCACAGGTGGGCGGAACTTGTGGGTGGCACTGCTGGGCACCGATCATCAGGGCACTGATCATCAGTGGCCCTGATGATCGGTGCCGATCCTCGCTCTGACAACTGCCGGTTCTCGGCAGTACTTTCCTCACGATCTGACAGCGTGAGGAAAGTGCAGCCGAGAACCGGCACTTGCATTTCCCTGTGATCAGCGTGTCATTGGACACCGCTGATCACGTGGTAAAAGGCCGGTATGATCAGCCTTTTACCACATCTCGTGATCAGCTGTGTCCGTAGGACACAGCGATCACGGAGATCGCCGGGTGTGCGCCCCCTGGGGCGCGCAGGAGAGCGCGTTCTGGGGGGACGTCATATGACGTCCACCCAGAACTGGCCGGCCGCAGTGAAGCCGTCATTCGGCTATCTGCGGTCGGCAACTAGTTAAAAAGTCCCTAAAAATTAGAAACAATGGCTTTGAAATGACAGAGCTCAATTCTTTAAGGACCCATGCGTGTATGCTATCCAGCCCAGGTGCTTTATTCACCTTTATTCTGTCTAAATATTTTTGGATCATATCAATTGTGAGCCAATGTGGATCATCTGGGGCTGTGTCAATACCATGCCCATTATGGACAGGAGCTCCCCCATGCTCCTTTGTATACACAGAGCTGAAGAAGGTATTTAATATATTTGCCTTCTCTTTGTCCCCAGTCACCCACTCTAGATTATTTTGTAAAGGGCCTACATGCTCCGACCGGACCTTTATACTATTAATATATTTGAACAATATTTTGGGGTTGGTCCTGTTTTCTTTTGCAATCTGTTGTTCATTTTCAATTTTTGTGGCCTTTATTTCCTTTTTGCATATTCTGTTATATTCTTTGTAATGTTTAATTGATGATATCGTTCCTTCATTTTTATATGTAATAAAAGCTCTTTTCTTATTATCTATAGCATTTTTAACTTTGGCCGAAAGCCACATAGGTTTGATTTTTAGCCTTTTAAACTTGTTGCCCATGGGAATATATTTTGCAGTGTGTTCACATACAATCTTTTTGAAGAACTCCAATTTCTGTGTTGTGTTCATTGATGCCAATATTCCCTCCCAGTCTAAGTCTTGGAGAGCAGCTCTCAGCCTTGGAAAATTAGCTCTCTTAAAATTGAGTGGTTTTATTTTACCCGTATGTGCTTGCTGTTTACAGCTAACAATAAATGAAATCATGTTATGGTCTCTGCTACCCAGATGTTTTTATATGGACATTTGGAATTAGGTCTGCATGGTTTGAGATTACCAGGTCCAGCAGAGCATCATTCCTAGTAGGGGCCACTATGAACTGTACCATACAATTGTCCTGTAGTAGGTTTAAAAATTTTTGCCCTTTAACTGTTCCTGCAATACCATTACTCCAGTCAATGTCATGGTAGTTTAAATCCCCCATTATTATCACTGTCCCAGCCCTTGCAGCCCTTTCGATCTGTGCAAGGAGCTGAGTCTCCATCTCCTCATTGCTAGTTGGTACTTCACAGAGACAGGTTTAGAAAAGTAATTATCTTTTTACATTTCAAAAGACTGGAAAATCATTATCTGCAATGTAATTTTCTGAATTAAAATTGTGCTGGATTCAATTTATGTGTCTTAATGAAGAGTTAAGCGGCCTGTGGATGGTGCCAAGTCAGCAGGTGAACATACTATTCAGACAGACTCGGCCTAAGGAGGTATGCCATGCACCATTTGAAACAGAACACCCTTTGACTAACAGGTGGCAGGCTGAAAAGACTTGCTTATCATTTTTCATTTAATACACAATTCTTTAATAGCCCTACTATCTGTGTCAGGAAGTTGGATTGCTAGCTCTTTGGGCAATTACCCACTTTGTTGCCTTTTTTATTATAGAGGGCTTTCTTATCTTTAAATTTAGTTTGAGTATAAGTGATCCTTAAACTTATTAAAATAAAAAAGATGTTATACTTACCTGCTCTGTGCAGTGATATTGCAGTGAGTGGTTCCTTACCTCTTCTTTGGTGGTTCCTCGCCAGTGCTCTCTGCTCCTTTTCTCTACCATGTGCTATGGGGGCACCCATGCAGTCACACTCCCGAGGCAGGCTTTGTGCACCCATAGACACACATAGCCCAGCTCAGCCACTCCCCCTGCTCCCTGCTCACAGTATATGACTGACAGCAGCAAGAACTAATGGGTCCCGCTGCTCTCAGTGTAGCCTGTGAATCCAGGAACATAGGAGAGCAGGGCTCCTGGTAGGAACAGTGCTGAATCATGAGAGGTATCCGGTAAGTATTTAGGAAGGGGGGGGTAAGTAGTGGGGTGTTTTTTCGTAATGCAGAGAATGCATTATGAAAAAAAAAACACCTAGACTTTAGAACCACTTTAATTTGAGGACAGAAGCCACATTTAGTTTCTGCTCCATTTATTATTATTATTATTATACAGGATTTATATAGCGCCAACAGTTTGCTCAGCGCTTTACAATATAACGGGAGACAATACAGCAACAATACAGTTCAATACAAGAGGGATTTGAGGGCCCTGCTCTTTGGAGCTTACAATCTAGGAGGGAGGGGCTAGTGGTACAAAAGGTAGTAACTGTGGGGGATGGACTGGTTGGAAGAGTAGAAGATTCCAGTATTAGCTGAGGGCAGGATAGGCTTCAATGAAGAGATAGGTTTTCAGAGATCGCCTAAAAGTGAGCAGAGTAGGCGATAGTTTGATAAATTGGGGTAGAGAGTTCCAGAGGATAGGGGAAGCTCTGGAGAAAAGCATGGGAGACGGAGACAAGGGAGCTAGAGAGTAGGAGGTCTTGTGAGGAGCAGAGAGTACAGTTTGGGTGATATTTAGAGACAAGATCGGTGATGTAATTTGGGGCAGAGTTATAAATGGCTTTATATGTTATTGTTAATGTTTTGAATTTTATCCGTTGGACAATGGGAAGCCAGTGGAGGATTGGCAGAGAGGGGTGGCAGATACAGAACGGTTAGTAAGGTGGATGAGTCTGGCAGCAGCATTCATGATAGACTGAAGAGGAGATAGCCTGCGATGAGGTAGGCCAATGAGGAGAGAGTTACAATAGTCAAGGCGAGATATAACAAGGGAGTGATTAAGTTGCTTAGTGGTTTCCGAGGTTAGGAACGGGAGTATCTTGGAGATGTTGCGGAGGTGAAGTCTACAAGATTTGGACTGTGATTGGATTTGGGGCTGAAAGGAGAGATGGGAGTCTAGGATTACACCTAGTACCCTGGCATGAGGGGAGGGACTGATGACTGTGTTATTGATCTTGATGGAGAATACAGGGGAGGGGGCACGGGCTGGAGGGAATACTAAGAGCTCAGTTTTGGAAAGATTGAGTTTGAGGAAGTGGAGTGACATCCATGCCGAAATGTCACTTAGTAGGTTAGTAATGCGAGTGGAGACTGAAGGGGTGAGGTGAGGGGTAGAAAGATACATTTATAGCAAACTTTCCTTTTTTGTTTTGGTGCCCTGCAGTGTGCAACAAAGAAAAGGTATCTCCAAGAATAGATTATCAACAAGAAAAAAAAGCTGTGCCTTGAGTACCCCAAACTTAAAAAGGCCCTATCAATAAAAGACAAAAACTAAGATACACCCAAAAGAAAGGAAAATCCCACATTTCTTTTTCTCCGTAAGAAAACCTTTTTTTTCCTTTTTAAACTAAAGCCATATAGCACAAAAAAAATAAAATAATAAAGTAAAAGTTTGAAGTAGATAGGACAGAAGCTAAAAATGACCACTGTCCTCAAATTAATCTCAAACTAAAATTAAAGAAAAAAAAACCTATAATAAAAACAAAAAAGTCAGCAAAGGGGGTAATTGCCCAAAAAGCTAGCAATCCAATTTTTTCCTAACACTGATAGTAGTCCTAAAAAATACTTTGTGGCAAATAAAGAACTGTAAACATATAGGGGGCAAAATAGCCCTAACTAACCCTATTCTCTCCCTATACAGATTGTCCTTATCCTTTCCCTACTGCATCCTCCAAAACAACTGACACTACAACTGCTCTGCGCCCCCATTTTATATTGGTGGGGCTGGCTTATCCAAAGCTTTGTATTTGACCCTTCTAAGCCTAAAAGTCCTTGTTCAAGGACCATACAATTCTGCCATCATTCTGGCTTTTAAAAAAAGTACCTGGTAAATTTGGACAGAGATTTTCCAGAACTGTGAATTTCACAATACCATTATTCATCATGAAAGCAATGTTGTAGAAAATCTTAACTTCATACCTAATTCTGAATTAATAGGGACCTTTATTTTAATCAGTTAGCTTAAAATAAACTCTTATGAGAAGGGGGTTGACATCTCATTCTATGACATATTTTGGCCACATATTTTGGAATTAGTTTGGAACCACTAGGAATCTTCCTAGAGCGGGCCGCCCGGCCACAATGAGCGATTGAGGGAGAAGGGCCTTAGCCAGGGAGGTAACCAAGCACCCGATGGTCACTCTGAAAGAGCTCTAGCGTTTCTCTGTGGAGAGAGGAGAACCTTCCAGAAAACAACCATCTCTGCAGCACTCCACCAATCAGGCCTGTATGATAGAGTGGTCAGACAGAAGCCACTCCTCAGTAAAAGGAAAATGGCAGCCTGCCTGGTATTTGGTGGCAGCATCATGCTGTGGGGATGTTTTTCAGCAGCAGGAACTGGGAGACTAGTCAGGATCAAAGGAAAGATGAATGCAACAATGTATAGAGACATCCTTGATGAAAACCTGTTTCAGAGTGCTCTGGACCTTAGACCGGGGCAACGGTTCATCTTTCAACAGGACAACGACCCTAAGCACACAGCCCACATAACAAAGGCTGTGAATACTTATGTACGTGGGTTTTCTTTTTGTTTTTTATTTTTAATAAATTACAAAGATTTCAAAACGAACTTCTTTCACGTTGTCATTATGGGGTATTTAGAATGTTGAGGGAAAAAATGAATTTAATCTGTTTTGGAATAAGGCTGTAACATAAAATGTGGCAAAAGTTAAGCTCTGTGAATACTTTCTGGATGCACTGTACAGACTGATTTTACTCTTGTGGGTTTAGTAACACTTTAAGGCAGAACCTACACTAACTACATTTATCTACCTAGTCTAGGGACTACTTTAGTATACTAACCTACTTGATGCCAGTCATTATTATTCTCCTGTGGTATATGTGATTATAGTAGGCCTTATTTACTGACCTGTGTGTTTTCTGCCTCTTCCAAATTTGCTTTTCCATCTCTGTGCATCTCTCTACACCTCTCGGTCAATGTATGTACACCCTGTTCCAAATTATTATGCAAATTATATTTTTCTCATTTACCTAAATAATTGATGTAGATAACAGTCAGCATAATTCTCATGTTATCAGCTATTAAGAGTGCAATTCAAATTTTATTGAACAAACCTCCTAATGATAACAGTATTTTTTTTAAACATAAAACACTTACAATGCACTGTTCCAAATTATTACGCACAATAGGTTTCAAAACACTTTATAGGTTGTAAAGAACTGAAAATTGTCATTTGTTGTGTTTGCAGCATATTTACTGAAATCAAAAGCTATTTCAATCAAACTTTTATCAACATTTTAACTTTTTAAACATTTTAACAGGTCACGTTACATTGTAACATAGGACCCCTTATTTCATAGCAGCTCCACAAGTCTTGCATCCATTGAAATTGTGAGTTTTTGGACAGTTTCTGCTTGAATTTGTTTGCAAGATGTCAGAATACCCTCCCAGAGCTGCTGTTTGGATGTAAACTTCCTCCCACCCTCATAGATCTTTTGCTTGAGGATGCTCCAAAGCTTCTTAATTGGATTGAGGTCAGGGGAGGTTGGAGGCCACACCTTGACTTTCTCTCCTTTTATCCCCATAGCAGCCATTAATGCAGAGGTATTCTTTGCAGCATGAGATGGTGCGTTGTCATGCATGAAGATAATTTTATTACGGAAAGCATAGTTCCTCCTTCTGTACCAGGGAAGAAAGTTGTCAGTCATAAACTCCACATACTTTGCAGAGGTCATCTTTACACCTTCGGGGACCCTAAAGGGGCCAACCAGCTCTGTTCCCATGATTCCGGCTCAAAACATGACTCCATCACCACCTTGCTGACATTGCAGCCTTGTTAGAACAGGGTGGCCATCCACCAACCATCCACTACTCCATCCATCTGGACCATCCAGGGTTGCACAGCACTCATCTGTGAACAGGACTGTTTGAAAATGAGTCCTCATGTATTTTTCTGCCCAATGCAGCCGTTTCTGCTTGTGAGCATTGGTTAGTGGTGGCCGAATAGAAGGTTTATGCACAGTTGCAAGACTCTGGAGGACTCTACACCTTGATGTCTGTAGGACTCCAGAGGCAGCAGCAGCTTCAAATATCTGTTTGCTGCTATGTAATGGTATTTTAGCAGCTGCTCTCTTGATCCGATGCATGGATCTGGCAGAAATCTTCCTCAATGTGCCTTTATCTGCATGAACCCGTCTGTGCTCTGAATCAGCCACAAATCTCTTAATAGTGCGATGATGACGCTTAAGTTTTTGTGAAATATCTAATGTTTTCATACCTTGTCCAAGGCATTGAACTATTTCACTCTTTTCAGCAGCAGAGAGATCCTTTTTCTTCCTCATATTGCTTGAAAATGGTGCTCTGCTTAATAATGTGGAACACCCTCCTTTAGTAGTTTTTCCTTAAATTGGGCTCACCTGCCAATCTAATTATCACAGGTGTCCGAGATTGTTTTCAGTGATCAAAAGAGCCCTGACACACAATGACATCCATGAGTTAAACTGAAAAACAAAATATTTCATCTTTGTGACACTTAAATAGAATTTGCATAATAATTTGGAACAGGGTGCATGTATATCCATCTGTGCTAGTGTAGGTTAGGGCATGTTGTTTAGTGAGTGTCAGTCAGTCATGTATGCTATGTGTAGGAGGGTAAGTAAACTATTAGTGCACAAGTAATCTTGTTCAGTTTCCTGCCTACCTCTGCAGTCTTTTCTCTTCTTTGTTGTCTAGTGCAACTCATAAGCATGCATATCACAGACTCCATTCATTCCGATGGAAAGCCCATACTCTGCCTTCAGTGCTATTGAGCCTCAGAACTTGTACCACTAGTGGCTGAGAACCTGCATGTGAATTTATAGGATGTGAAAAGAGCACTACCTGTTGGTCAGGAAAGAATAATCACAGAGAGTTTCTAACATTGCAGCTCAGTTGTTTTATAGCACTGTGCATCATCACTCAGAGCACACAGGTTCACAGCTGAATCTGACACTGACAGGCGATGGATGGTTAATGTCGTATGATTGTCACTGGTCTCTGATTGGAACTTTCCAGGCTCCAATTCTGGGTTATTATTCTTGAACTTAGAGAGCCCCTTTGCCCCCTGGACAAGAATAAACTGTATCTGATGAGGATACTGACGATACCAGAACAGGTATGGAGTAGTGTCACTAGTGGAGTAGTCACAGGATAATGTTATTGTTTCTCCAATTTCTCCAAAAAGATACTGGTCTGCTGAGTTTATAGTATTACCATGGACAGAACCTGCAACAGAATAACATATTTCTTTTAAGAGAATAAACATATTTCTTACATCTATTTACCGGTACATACATTATTGCTTAGTAAAAATTTAATTCTGTAGTTTGGATATCATAAATATGTTGCACTTACTTTAGAACATTGGATCAAACATATTTCTTTACATTTATTTACATATACAGTATCATAAAATATTAAAAATTTAATTCGTCCATTGGCGTATCATGAATATATCATACTTACTTAAAAAATAAAGTGTCAGCAAGGAGGTAACTAATACATATTGCATAAAGCTGATCATTGTCTCTGAATGTACAACATACAAGATTGCTGTGTGACTGATGTGTACCGGTGAGGATCCTTCTGAGCTCCTTGATGTATAGTAATGTGGGAAGGATGTGACAGTAACACAAATATCACTGACATTAACACACCCCCATGTATTTGAAGACAGGAACTGGTTGATGTGAAGATGAGACTAAGATCAGCCAGTCAGATAACTGTCATAAAAACAAGGCTATGACTCCTAAGTGAAATTCTGTTGATCTTCCTTGCAGCCGAAACCCTACTCCTAACATGGGTGGGTGACGTCATCATGCAAAGAAAGAAGTAAACAGGCACAGAGGAGAGGAAGGTGCTGATCACTGTGATTTAACATAGAGTTGTAAATTGTGGTGCACTGGGTTTGCACTTTATAATGTGTGTTTTCATTTGTTCTAATAACTTTTGTTAGTTACTTTTAACAGAAAGCACTATGAGAGGAATGTGTGGTTTTATTCTGAGCTAACCACAGCTCAGTCTGGACCAGAGGAGAGCAGTGGTGTCATTACCACCTTGCAAGATGAGGCAATGACACATAAGTGATGGTATAAATGGAATTATTCTAAATATGATTTAATAATAAATTAATAGAAATGAATACAAATACAGTGTTTTATACAAAGCCAGATTATACTTATTGGTTATTTTGCCACATAGTAGATATTATTAGTGGAAATAATGGCTTCTTTTGGATTATTATGTTCCAAATAAAAGTTGATTTGTATATATATTTTTCAGCTAGCAAACATAAAATATTGCTTTATGAATAGTTAAAAGTTACTGCTCTGACAATCAGGTTAAGGGCTGAAAAAATGTGCTGCCGATGGACCTGGGTAAAAGCACAATTTTGTTTTTAGTGAAGCTGTCCAGCAGCAGGGTGTTGCAGGTGGGAGGGTGCGGCACTTCTCGTTGTACCCGGGTGAGACTGCGTCCCGGTGATCATTTGGTATACAGAGAACAGAGCAGTAACATGACTGCTGTACTCTAAAGCTCACTAGAGGGAACCCTGCAGGGGACTGACTTCCCTCTGCAGTGGGCTCTGGGCAGACACCTTGGGGATGCCCTGAGCCTATCAAAGACACATTTCTCACAAGATTTGGCAGCCATTTTGGCACCGAAAAAATTTAAAAAAATTATGTACTGTGTCATTGAGATAGTCCTTCATGTGAGAGGAGAGTGGCAGCAGCAAAGGCCACAGGGGGAGCCTGAACTTAACAATCTGCCTCACATTTGGTGTAGGCCACCCTAGAGTCCTTTATAGCCCCGCCAGTGTTACCCAACGATGATAAATACCCCATCTCCACTTTACTGTGCAGCTTTGCCTGATGCCACACGTGTTTTGGTTGTAACATGAAAGCTGTTCCCTGTTCATTTATATAGATAAGGCTGTACTAATGGTGAACACAGCCAAATAAAATATAAGAATGAAATTCTATCTCTAATTTTAATTAAACGAAGCCGAAAAAAAAAGCTGCCGAAAAATAAACTCTCAAGAGAAATCCATTGGCTTCTCATCCGGCAGCACATTTTGGTCACATATTCATACCACAACAAGGTAGACCTCTTTAAGGCAGGGCCTACATTATCTACACTGACCTACCTTAGTGTACTGACTACCCTATTCAATGCTAGTCATTATTTACTTGTGTTGGATCTATTTGTGTTTATAGTAGGCCCAATTCCATAGCCTTAGTGTGTTCTGCTTCAAGCTCTTTTGGTTGTTTGTGTTTGCATCTCTCAATTTTACATCTGTTTATCAGTCAAAGTATTTGTCAGGGCTCCCAGGTGTGACCAGAGGTGTGTGGCTGACGCAGGGAACGCAGACCTCAGATATGTTATAAACAATATAATTTATTAACACTAACAATACAAACATAAACGCAGTGCAATACTAAAACATAATACAGTGCAAACAAACCAAACCAAACCACCCACAGATAACAGTACATACAAGCAAGCGTCGTCAGGCAGGCCGGGTCAATATCAATAGGGCAGGTAGGTACAGGGGGAGCAAGCGGAGATTGGTCGGGGTCACAGGCCAGGTTCAGCAGGTAGCAAGCAGCGTAGTACAGAGGGTCAGGCAGAGGGATGGTCAGGGTCACAAGCCAGGGATCAGAACAGGTAGCAAGCAGCGTGGTACAGAGGGTCAGACAGAGGGATGGTCAGGAGCGAGCCGGGATCAGAGCAGGAGAAGTCAGCAGCGGTTCAGAAACAGGATGCAGGACAGAAACAGGATGCAGGGCCCAGGACAAACACAACACCAAGGCAGAGTCTGTGGATCTGGCCATCCCTTAAATACCCCAGCATAATCAGTTCCAGGTGTTAGCTGGCTGCAAAGTTGAGTCTCTGATTGCTGGGAGCATCCGCTGGCCAGCCCTGGTACTGCAGATCAAAAGGCAGGTGAGTCCCACCATTGCTGGCCAGTCCATTCCTGACAGTATTTATGTATATCCAGCTGTGAAAATGTAGGTTGGGGCATGTACTCTGTGTAAGTTGTTTAGTGCATGGCATCAGTCATGTATGCTATGTGTTGGAGGGTAAGTAAACTATTAGTGCACAAGTAATCTTGTTCAGTCAGGATCTTCACTGTGTCCTGACCACCTTTAAAACCTTTGGGTCACTTTGAGTGGGAGGCCCATGGAATCCAGCTCACTGTCTCAGCTCCCCATATCCTTCTTATGTGTAAATCACCCTGTTCCTGTTAGGGGCACAGGGTGATCTGTCCTAATATTCGGGTGGGGGGTTGTTGATTGTTTAATGTCATGTGGCTGCATCCTATTGTTCTATTGTTTGGGAGCTAACTATTATGGGATGTATGTGTTTATGTGTATTAGCTTAGTAGGGGGGGGGGGTGTCTCCAGCAGCCCTCCCTCCTGATGGGACTGTCTGCAGGAGTGAAGTTTGAATACCTGTGTGTCTCTTGTTAATTGCCCCGCCATGTGTCATTATGCAGGGAGGGGGGATTGCCCCCTGAGTGAATATATCTTGTATCTGTGTTCAAATAAACTAGTCTACCTCTGGCTTACTTCAAATCTGGTGTCATCTGGATCTTGGGGTAACAATAGCCAGAGTCACTGGTCTCGTGTTCCAGAGCCTGAGAAGCAGCTTCTTGACGGAGATACCCAGTCGTGGGAGACCGGGGTCCGTTACACAACCTATTCTGTCCCTTGTTGTCTAGTGCACCTCATAAGCATGCATGTCGCAGACTCCATTAATTCCAATGGAAAGCCCATACTCCGCCTTTGGTGATATTGAGCCTGTGGTTGTGCTTACTTGCATTTTAATTTATCTCCATGGTTCACTTTGGCTATAGTTTCAGTTTACATTGCTTCCCCTTAGAACTTCTAGTTATGAATGCCAATAACACATTCTCGCTTCTTTAAACACTCCGTATATTTACCACAAACTTTTTTCTTTTTCTTTAATTAGTTAAAACTGAATTCCAGCAATTCAGCCACTTTGTAAAAAAGTGAAGGCACACTGTGAGTTAAGTCTAATGAGGTGCTTGACATCTCCTGGATTTATCTGTTATTTTTGTCTGACAGTTTTATTGCGCTCTCAGAAGATGGCTATCCATATTTCCTGGAGCCTGATCCTTCATATTTCTATATCTTCAACAGTTGAGTTTAAGCTGCCTCCCCTCCTGCCCACTCACAAAAGTCTTGGTATCATGTGAACAAATTCACAAGCTACAAAGGATTTTGCAAATGGGTAGCAGAGGGGAGGGGTGGGCACAGCTGCTTTGTGTGCTTAACTTCTCTCAGATCCCAGAGCGTTTCTCTGGCAGAGCAATAAACCTCTAAAATATAAATAATAGAGGAAAGTCCACAAGATGTCATGCAGAAAAACTGTAGCTGGTGACATTTACCTGTCCCAGAGTCCAGCGATGTTCTGACCCACGCCATCCCTTCTCCTCTCTCTTCTCCACAGCGCTGGCATCTCAACAGCTTGTGGCTTCACAGCCTGGCGCCCACTGCGCATTTGCGAGTCCTGCTGTGCCTCCTAATTGGTCCAGCAGTCTCCTGGGACCTGTGAGAGTTCCCATGAGACTGCGGGAGGGAGGAGGGGGGGCCGAACGTCCGGCTCACTTCACCGCGATGAAGTGAGCCAAAAGGTGCCAAATATGACAGTGGGGGGAGGTAAATAAGCAGAGCCTCCGCTTTTTAGTGGAACTCCGGGTTAATTTACTAAATCTTTAGAGTGCAAAATCTGGTGCAGCTGTGCATGGTAGCCAATCAGCTTCTAACTTCAACTTATTCAATTAACCACCTCCCATCCGGGCGTTGTATATAAACGGCCAGACGGTGGCAGTGCAGGTTCGGGTGGCTGTTTATAAACGGCCTCCCCGCCCCCTGCTTGTGCGCGCTTCCTGGGAGGGCGCAGCACCACGATCCGGTGCCCACTGTGTCCGGAGGACACAGTGGAACACCGATCGTCATACGGGACCTCTGTGCGAGGTCCCAATCATGTGATCACTGGCCAATCAGTGATCACATACAGAGTAGTAAGCAAGATGTCACTTCTGACATAATTGCTTACTACGTGTGAAATCTGTGAATGATCACAGAGGTCATATGGTACAAGGCTATTCACAACAGCCTTGTACCATGTGACAAGCTGTTACCAATCACAGCTCACACAGTAGTTCTCAATGGCTGCAAGAATGGAGCCAGAGAGAAGGAGACATTATTGCTTTTACAGCCTTTATGGGTGTAAAATCAATCAGTGTAAAAAAAAAAAAAATCTTCATCACTCCCCACAAGTACCACCATGGTGACACTGTACTGCTAGGGTGACAGTGGGTCAAAATTTTTGGACTTTTTCATTTACATAGCAAAAAAAATAAAAATTCCAGCGGTGAATAAATACCACCAAAATAAAGCTTTATCTGTCTAAAAAATGCTAAAAAAATTAATATGGGTACAGTGTTGCATGACCGCGCAATTGTCATTCAAAGTGTGATAGCACTGAAAACTGAAAATTGGCCTGGACAGGAAGGGGGTAAAAGTGGCCGAACTTGAAGTGGTTAATAAACCTGCGCTCTCCAATTTTAGTAAATCAACCCCATAGTTTGCATTCACTTTTTACAAAATGTCTGAATTCCTGGAATTCAGCTTTAAAAGCACTACCTTTTTTTGCTGTTTGTGTAGTAAAAAGACATAAAAATTAATGTGCTTTGTGGTTCTAATCTTTTCCCTACTCCAATCAAACTAAAACATCATTTTTTTTTTAATTCTAAGAGTTTTTTTAGTATTGAAAAGGGCACAAAATAAAATCAATGCTGACAAAGACATGCACTTATTTGTACATATTCAGTCAGGAACAGATAAGACAAACATACGCAGATGGTATACATAGGCAATAAGTAATTAAATTGCTGAAGACAACTAAAATCAGAAACCTAATTACAGACTAGACATGTGCAGAATGAAAAAATGTGTTTCATTTCTTTTCGTATCGATTCATCAAGTTACTAATTTTCTTTCATTGCATTCGTAACAAAATTTGTTTCATTTTGCTTATTCATTTTTGACTGGATTCCATTTTTTCCAGTGGATTTGGCGTACTGTATTTGAATAGAATTCGAATTGAAAATATCTGATTCTAAATCATTGTGAAGAATATCTGGTTCTATCCTATTTGAAAATTTAATTTCGGAACACGTCCATATTCTATTTTATTCAGTTCTAATTCAATTTATTTTTCTCTATAGTATTCTATTCTTTTATTTTCTATTCTTTTCTACTCCTATTCCTTTTTTTTTTTTTTTTTTTTTTTTCTGTTTTCTTTATTCTCTATTCTTTTATTTTCTACTCTATTCTTTTCAAAATTAAAATTTCAGAATACGGCTATATTCTATTTTATTCTATTCTATTGAAGTCTATTCTGTTTTTTCTATTCTTTCCTTTTCCATTCTATTCTTTTCCTTTATTTTCTATTCTTTTATTTTTTCTATGCTATTATTTTCTATTCTATTCTGTTTTATTCTATTCTCATCTTTTTGAATTTTGTAAGATGGCTATATTCTAATAAACAGTCTTTGAAGAAAATCAGCAATATGTTTACATTTTTAATTTGATGTAGAATTCAATTTTGTTTTTAAATTTGTTTTGAATTCTATTTGAATTGGGTCTCGTTATTTTGGATTCATTTAAATTCAATATTGTTTTAATTCAGAAATGTTTGAAGAGAGTCCATCATCGGCAATTGTGTTTATTATGTTTCAGTGTGTGAATGAATGGGAAGCTCTGTACAGAGCTATTCCTGTCCATTCATTCTGTACTGCTGAGGTTGCAGAGATGGAGATTGGAAGGTTGTGTCTCCAATCTCCTTTCTCTGTCTCAAATGTGAAACATCAGAGGTCTGTTTAGACCTCTGATACCTCACCAAAGCCCCAACAGGGTTCCTAAAAAAAAAAATGTTTTAAATAATACTGTAAAAAAAATAAAATAGAAGGGTAATAAAAAAAAATTACTGACACCAGTGACGGAACTACCAGGGTTACAAAGGTTGCACTTGCGACCTAGCCTGGCATTCCGCCATCGGGCTCGCACCAGGGCTCTAAAGATTATAGTTATTCCTTTAGAGTGATGTAGAACAAATATTTTTAAGGGTAGTGCTGTGATATTTGTGAAAGGGAATAAATAATTGCATGCAAATAAAATTAAAAAAACCTACAGATTTTTAGCATGCATGGTCCTAAGATATAAAATATATCTGATGATGGGTCACTTTAAATTGATCAAACATTTTGGCTAATATATTGAGTGTCATAACTTTTATTTTATCCCATATAACTGTTCTATCCATTAAAACTGTGTATTCATCAAAGCATCTTATATTTGCAGCGCTCCTAAAGTTTGAACCTTTATCAAAGTCAATGTATATCAAGTATTCCCTGGTATGAGTCGACTTTCCTCCAGTAACCCTTGACATAGAATTATTTCAAGTACCATGTAATTGTGTGTAAAAGTTTTGCAAACAACCTTCATATTTGAAAAATACTTGCTGATATCTGTTTCATAGGTATATTATAATATGGTGCATTATTAGTTATAATGAAGTAACTGTAAGAAGCAGAAGTACTTATGTAGACCCAGAAGAACATGTACCACTAGCCTGAGAACAAATATAATACACAGTGTGAGACCCTATAGCATGTGAAAGCAGCACCACCTGCTGGTCAGGAAAGAACAATCACAGGGAGTTTTTCATATTGCAGCTAGGTGAAAATGTAGTACTGTGCACCCTCTAGAGCACACAGGTACACAGCGGAATCTGACACTGACAGGCCATGGATGGTTAAAGTTGTATGAGTGTCACTGGTCTCTGATTGCCACTTTCCAGGTTCCAATTCTGTGTTTTTTTTCATGATATTAGAGTACCCCTTTGCCCCCTGGAGAAGAATAAACTGTATCTGATGAGGATACTGACGATACCAGGACAGGTAAGGAGCACTGCTACTGGTAGAGTAGTTGCAGGATAATGTTATTGTTTCTCCAATTTCTCCAAAAAGATGCAGGTCTGCTGAGTTTATAGTATCACCATGGACAGAACCTGCAACAGAATAACAAATATTAGGCCAAATGTATTTCTTTACATCTATTTACATATACAGTACCGGTATCATTAAATATGAAAAATGTAATTCTGCAATTGGTATATTATGAATACATTTGACTTACTTGATAAATAAAGTATCAGCAAGGAGGTAACTAATACAGATGGGATAAAGCTGATCATTGTCTCTGAATGTACAACATACAAGATTGCTGTGTGACTGATGTGTACCGGTGAGGATCCTTCTGAGCTCCTTGATGTATAGTAATGTGGGAAGGATGTGACAGTACCACAAATATCACTGACATCAACACACCCCCATGTTGTATGAAGACAGGAACTGGTTGACATGAAAAAACATCAACCTGGCGTATTACTATTCACAAAGATAAGAGTATTGCATGAAAATGTTATTGGACAGTGCAGGGGTCCTCAAATGTTTTAAACAGGGGGCCAGTTCACTGACCTTCACACTGTTGGGGGGCCGGACTATAGTTTGATTAAAAAAATTAACAATTTCCTATGCACACTGCACATATCTTATTTGTGCAAAAAAACAGGAAAAAACAATATTTGAAATGCACTGTACACTGTAACGCACTTGACACCGCAATCAACTGTACACTGTCACACTGTAACGCACTTGACACTGCAATCAACTGTACACTGTCACACTGTAACGCACTTGACACCGCAATCAACTGTACACTGTAACGCACTTGACACCGCAATCAACTGTACACTGTAACGCACTTGACACCGCAATCAACTGTACACTGTAACGCACTTGACACCGCAATCAACTGTACACTGTAACGCACTTGACACTGCAATCAACTGTACACTGTAACACTGTAACGCACTTGACACCGCAATCAACTGTACACTGTCACACTGTAACGCACTTGACACCGCAATCAACTGTACACTGTCACACTGTAACGCACTTGACACCGCAATCAACTGTACACTGTAACGCACTTGACACCGCAATCAACTGTAACACTGTAACGCACTTGACACCGCAATCAGCTGTACACTGTAACGCACTTGACACCGCAATCAACTGTACACTGTCACACTGTAACGCACTTGACACCGCAATCAACTGTACACTGTAACGCACTTGACACCGCAATCAACTGTACACTGTAACGCACTTGACACCGCAATCAACTGTACACTGTCACACTGTAACGCACTTGACACTGCAATCAACTGTACACTGTCACACTGTAACGCACTTGACACCGCAATCAACTGTACACTGTAACGCACTTGACACCGCAATCAACTGTACACTGTAACGCACTTGACACCGCAATCAACTGTACACTGTAACGCACTTGACACCGCAATCAACTGTACACTGTAACGCACTTGACACTGCAATCAACTGTACACTGTAACACTGTAACGCACTTGACACCGCAATCAACTGTACACTGTCACACTGTAACGCACTTGACACCGCAATCAACTGTACACTGTCACACTGTAACGCACTTGACACCGCAATCAACTGTACACTGTAACGCACTTGACACCGCAATCAACTGTAACACTGTAACGCACTTGACACCGCAATCAGCTGTACACTGTAACGCACTTGACACCTCAATCAACTGTACACTGTAACACTGTAACACACTTGACACCGCAATCAATGGACATTCTCTTCTGTCATTCACCTTTGTCATTCAATAGAAAACAGCTATAATCCCAAATAATTTTCATTTTACAATCTGCTACTATACTTGGGGAACACCTGTGGGAAAGGTGAAACTCTATGGGCACTCCCTTTTGTCATTCACCTTGGTCATTCCATAGAAAACGACTATAATGCAAAGTATTCTCAATCTTACAATCTGCTACTCTACTTGGGGGTCACCTATGGTAAATGGTAAATTGCTAGATTTGTCTGAAAATATATTCATACTTTACTCCCCATTATATTCTATAGGCATTCCCTTCTATCATTTACTTTTGACATTCCAAAGAAAACAATGATAATCCCACCATCTAAATTTTAAATATCACCACTAAACTTGTCTGTTAAGTATTTATTTGATATGTCTAATGGTTCTGATGTCAAATCGCGTCTTGCTTCCCTTTATACTCTAAGGGCATTCCATTCTGTCATTCACCTTGGTCATTCCATAGAAAAGAGCTATAATCCCAAATTACACTATACTGACAAAAGTATTGGGATGCCTGCCTTCACATGTACATGAACGTTAATCACTTGCCCTCCAGAGGATTTACCCCCCTTCCTGACCAGGCCATTTGTTGCGATATGGCGCTGCGTTACTTTAACTGACATTTACATGGTCATGCAACGCTGCAGCCACATAAAATGTCTGTCCTTTTTTCCCACAAATAGAGCTTTCTTTTGGTGGTATTTGATTGCCTCTGCATTTTTTATTTTTTGCGCTATAAACAAAACAATTCCGACAATTTTGGCAAAAAAAAAATTGTACTTTTTGCTATAAAACTTATCCAGTAAAAAATTTTAAAAATCAATATTCCTCATAAATTTAGGCCAAAATGTTTTCTGCTATATGTCTTTGTTAAAAAAAATCCCAATACTAATTAATTGGTTTACATGAAAGTCACAGCGTCTACAAATGGCGGTATATATACTGGAATTGTTTTCTTATACTAGTAATGGCAGTGATCAGTGACTTTTAGCAGGACTCCGGCGGGCATTCTGACAGTGGGGGGGAACTAACTGCCACAGACATCCCAATGACACTAATACAGTGATCAGTGCTAATAAAAAGCACTGACACTGTACTAATAACACTGGGCAGGAAGGGGTAAACATGTGGGGCAATCAGAGGGTTAACTGTGTGCTGTTTTACTAGGGAAACAAACTGCTTTGTATTGCTCTGGTATGCAAAGCAATACAAATCAGCATGTTGGTGCTGACAGGGGAGAGATCTGTGTTGTTTACACACAGACCTCTCCCCTGTCACTGTTCCTCGGTGATTGCCGGGTGCTGGTAGGGAATCACCGTCCGGGAGCCAGGGATCGACATCTGTAGTTGCCAATGGCGGTGCGGGTAGGGCAGCCTGTGTGCCCCTTACTAGGAAATGCAAAATCACATATATACGTGATTTTGCGCAGCCCTGCCTCCCTGTAGCAATTCTGCTACAGGGCAATCGGGAACCGGTTTATAGCATCCCAATCTTAGTCTGTAGGGTTCAATATTGAGTTGGCCCACCCTTTGCAGCTATAATAGCTTTGCCTCTTCTGGGAAGGCTGTCCACAAGGTTTAGAAGTGTGTCTATGGGAATGTTTGACCATTCTTCCAGAAGCGCATTTGTGAGGTCAGGCACTGATGTCGGATGAGAAGTCTTGCCTTGCAGTCTCTGCTCTAATTCATCGCAAAGGTATTGTATTGAGTTCAGCTCAGGACTCTGTGCAGGCCAGTCAAGTTCCTCCACCCCAAACTCACTCATCCATGTCTTTATGGACCTTGCTTTGTGGACTGGTGCGCAGTTATGTTGGAACAGGAAGGGAACATCCCCAAACTGTTCCCACAAAGTTGATAGCATGAAATTGTCCAAAATGTCTTGGTATGCTGACACCTTAACAGTTCCCTTCACTGGAACTAAAGGGCCAAGCCCAACCCCTGAAAAACAACCCCACACAATAATCCCCCTCCACCAAACTTTAGACTTGGCACAATGCAGTCAGGCAAGTACCGTTCTCCTGGCAACCGCCAAACACAGACACATCCATCGGATTGCCAGACAGAGAAGTGTGATTTATCACTTCAGAGAACATGTCTCCACTGCTCTAGAGTCCAGTGGCAGTGTGCTGTACACCACTGCATCCAACGCTTTGCATTGCACTTGGTGATGTGAGGCTTGGATGCAGCTGCACGTCCATGGAAACCCATTCCATGAAGCTCTCTATGCACTGTTGTTGTGCTAAATTTAGCTATTGACTCTGCAGTTACCGACTTCTGAGCACTGTGCGCTTCAGCATGCGCTGACCCCGCTCTGTCACTTTACGTGGCCTACCACTTCGTGGCTGAGTTGCTGTTGTTCCCAGTTGCTTCCACTTTGTTATAATACCACTAACAGATGACTGTTAGTCAGATGGAATATTTAGTACCAAGGAAATTTCACAGATGGACTTATTGCACAGGTGGCAGCCTATCACGGTACCACGCTTGAATTCACTGAGCTCCTGAGAGCAACCCATTCTTTCACAAATATTTGTAGAAGCAGTCTGCAATGTACTGTGGATGGGCGGCAGCTACAGGCAAAGCAACGTACACGTATATCGCACTGGCTGTACTAACACAGGGGGGCATGGACCGCTCGCCTCCCACAATCCAAGGGACACAGTGGAATGTTGATCCCGGTGAAAGGGACTAGGTGATCAAGTTATGTCTATGCAATCACGTGATCGCAATGTTACCAAAGTTGTTATGAATCAGTCTGATTCATAACAGCTCTGCTTCTCTTTCTGGTGAGCTGTGATTGGCTCACAGCTCTTACATGATACATGGGGTGAATCACAGCACCCTGTTCCATGTGACCAGCTCTAGCCAATCACAGATCACTAATATATTGAACTGTCATGAACCTAACTCATTCATAACAGTTCAAAGCAAGCTTTGCATTGCAGAACAATGATCTACACTGCTCATGCAATGCAAAGTGTAAAAAAAAATATATATATATATTCCCTGATCACCCCCCAAAGCAGTACAATGTTACTATGGTAACATTGCATTACTTTAATAAAAGTATTTAAAAAAAAATACTGCATTGAGATTTTTTTTCTTTAACCACTTGCCGACCGCCTGCCCGCATTGTGCGGGCGAGCAGTGGCTCTGGGCTAAGTGATCACCCCGTCACCCATCCAGTGTCATTAGTACAGTATATACATTTTTTTTTCACCAATCACTGTAATACTGCCACTAGCAACATCAGATAGTGTCAGGGTCTGCAAGCTCCCCTCCCAGCCAGGGTCAGCTAGCATTATATTGCCTGCACATTATCGCACTCACACTACAGGTTGCTGATCACCGCCATTACTAGTATAACATTTATACAGATCAATATATTGATCACAAATAGAACTATACTAGTGCCTTCTTTGTTTAGTGTTCCCAAAAATGCAGCATTAGCAGGAGCATCCCTGTTTGCTGCCAGCACTAGCATTTATCTGCTGTTTTTCACGGAAAATGTATACCACTTGATTGTGGAGCAAAGCAATTTATACGAATAACACTACATCGCTGTCCACCCAAATTCAGCTCTTGCCAGACAATTCGCATGGAAACCTATCACAGTTTCTGAATTTAAAACTTTTTTTGGGCCTAATCTTCAACATGGGCATTACAGAAAAGAATGAATTGCGGTCATATTGGTCCACAGACCCGATTCACCATATGCCCGTGCTCTCTGCTGTTACATATATGCCCAACACGGACCAGCAACATACAGGTACATTGCTGGACTTTGAGTAGTTATACCAGGATGATACCTGCAGCTACAGGCATCATCCTGGTATAATTGTTTTCAGCTGGTGGTTGGAATTCATGTAAAAGCAATCCTAGCAGCTAATTAGCTGCTGGATTGTTTTTGCAAGCAGCAGGAAGAGACTTGGGCTCTCCCGTCCCACAGGGGAATCCGAGAATCGAGACTAGAATGCCTCCAATCATCTCTATGGTCTAAGAAACCATAAGCTACAAGCATTTCATAATTTCCATTAACAGCGCCATTTTTAAATTGGGAAAGCATCTGATCACACTGATCTTGGTATGATAAGATGCTTTAGCAGCACAGGAGAGATCTAGAGTCTAATAGAATAAAAGAATACCTGTCATTGCCTATTGCTATCACAGGGAATATTTATATTGCCTGTGATAACAATAAAAGTGATCCAAAAAGAAAAAAACAAGGGACAGTGTAAAAAAAAAAAAATTACAAAAGAATAGAAAAAAAATCACTCCCACCCTACCCCCCTTCCCGTGCTCATGCACAAAGGTGACCGCAAGCGTCGGTCCCGTGTCAGTATGTAAACAGATTGCACCATGCATGTGAGGTATCACGGTAAACGTCAGATCAAGGAATGTAATTCTAGCACTGGACCTCCTGTGTAAATATATAAAGTGGTGACCTGCACAGGCTTTTAAAGCGTCGCCTATCGATATTAAAACTGTACATAGTTTGCCGCCGTTGCACGGGCATGTGCAATTTTAAAGCATGTCATGTTTGTTATCCATTTATTCAGTGTAAAATCATCTTTTATATTTTATCAAACAATTGGGTAATATATTATATTTTTGTGCATTAAGATTCAAAAAAGTGTATTTTTAAAAAAAAATAGTGTTTGAAAAATTGCAGTGCAGTGTGTGGCAAAAAAAAATTGAAACACCCATCATTGTATTCTGTAAGGCCATTGCTTTAAAAAATATATAATGTTTTGGGGTTCAAAGTAATTTTCTAGCAAAAAAATGTTTTTTCATGTAAACGAAAAGTGTCAGAAAAGGCTTGTTCTTTAAGTGGTTAGAAAAATGGGTGGTGTGTGGCAGAAGCTTCTAATGTTGGCCCTGAAATGCCAGGATAGTAGAAGTACCCCCCAAATGATCCCTTTTTTTAAAGTAGACACTTCAAGATATTTGCTAAGGTGAGTATCTCATTTGTTGCCAGAAGTGTTTGGAAAATGAAGAAAACAAAAACTTATTTTTTTTCTTTTCTTTTTTTCTTTGTCAAAACCCTGTGACAAAAATGAGATCTGCAAAATATTCACCATCCCTCTTATCAAATTCCTTGGGGTGTCTATTTTCCAAAAAGGGGTAATTTGAGGGTGTGTTTGGACTATCCTGGCATTTTAGGGCCTCCAAAACTGTGATAGGTAGCGAGGAAGTGATATGAGGAAATATGCCCTTTGAAAGCCTGAAAGTGGTCATTGGATTTTGGGGGCCTCTATGTGGATAGGCTGCCAAAAAGTCTCTCACATGTGGTATCCTCATACTCGAAAGAAGTAGCAGAATGTGTTTTGGGGTGTTATTCCACATGGCATACATGAGCAATATATAATTTAAGTAACAATTTTGTGTATAAAAAAAAGAAAATTTACATTTTTCAAAAATTTGTAGCAAAAAATAAAATCTTCCATGGACACATGCCTCTCAGCAAATTCCTTGGGGTGTCTACTTTTCAAAAAGGGGTCATTTGAGGGGTCTTTGTACTGTCTTGGCATTTTAGCACCTCAAGAAATGTGATAGACAGTCAGAAAGTAAAAGCTGTGTAAATTCCAGTATACTGTACCATAGTTTGTAGATGCTAACACTTTCACACAAACCAAGACATGTAGCAGAATACATTTATGACTATCTTTGAGTTTATTGGATATTTTTTGTAACTGGAAGTAGAAAATATCTTTTTTTTTTTTTTTTTTACAAAATTTAAGGTATTTTTTTGTTCATGTCACAAAAAATAAAAAACGCAGTGGTGATCAATTACCAGCAAAAAGAAAGCTCTATTTGTGTGAAAAAAGGACATACATTTCATTTGGGTACAGCATTACATGAACATGCAGTTACCAGTTGAAATAGTGCAGTGCTGAATAGCAACAAATGGCCTGGTCAGGAAGGGGGGTAAATCTTCCGGAGGATAAGTAGTTAAACTGATCCACAACTGTATCAAGGACCTGTCTGGTGTGGTCCTCTGCCTTCATGATGCTGTTTGTTTACTAACATTCTCTGACAAACCTCTGAAGGTTTCACAGAACAGCTGTATTTATCCTGAGATTAAGCTACACACAGGTGGACTCTATTTACTAATTAGGTAACTGAAGGCAATTGATTCCACTATATTTTAGTTAGGGGTATCAGAGTAAATGGGTCTGAATACAAATGCACACCACGCTTTTCAGATATTTATTTGTAAACAATTTTGAAAACCATTTATCATTTTCCTTCCACATCACAATTATGTGCTACTTTGTGTTGGTCTATCACATAAAATCCCAATAAATTACATTTATGGTTCTGGTTGTAACATGACAAAATGTGGAAAATATCAAAGATTATGAATACTTTTTCAAGGCACTGTGTGTATTTATAGTGGATAAAAAAGGTCAACACACCCCCTTTCACAACTTTTTCCACTTTTAATGTAACCTATAAACTGTACAACTCAGTTGAACAACAAACAAAATCTTTTAGGTGGAGGGAAGTAAAAATAAAAAACTAAAATAATATGGTAGCATAAGTGTGCACACCCGTAAACTAATACTTTGTTGAAGCACCTTTTGATTTTATTACAGCACTCAGTCTTTTTGGGTATGATTCTATCAGCATGGCACATCTTGACTTGGCAATATTTGCCCACTCTTCCTTGCAAAAACATTCCAAATCTGTCAGATTGAGAGGGCATCTTCTGTGCACAGCCCTCTTCAGATCACCCCACAGATTTTTGATCAGATACAGGTCTGAGCCATTCCAAAACTTTCATCTTCTTCTGGTGAAGCCATTCCTTTGTTGATTTAGATGTATGATTTGGTTGTTGTCATGCTAAAAGATGAAGTTCCTCTTCATATTCAGGTGTTCAATTATATTTAGGTCAGGTGAGCGTGAGGGCCATTCAATGGTATCAATTCCTTCATCCTCCAGGAACTGCCTGCATACTCTCGCCACATTAGGTCGGGCGTTGTCGTGCACCAGGAGGAACCCAGGACCCACTGCACCAGCGTAGGGTCTGACAATGGGTCCAAGAATTTCATCCTGATACCTAATGGCAGTCAGGGTGCCATTGTCAAGCCTGTAGAGGTCTGTGCATTGCTCCATGGATATGCCTCCACAAACCATCACTGACCCAGCACCAAAACGGTCATACTGAACAATGTTACAGGCAGCATAATGTTCTCCATGGCTTCTCCAGACCCTTTCAAGTCTGTCACATGTGCTCAGGGTGAAACTGCTCTCATCTGTGAAAGGCACAGGGCACCAGTGGTGGACCTGCCAATTCTGGTGTTCAATGGCAAATGCTAATAAAGCTCTATCGTGCCAGGCAGTGAGCACAGGGCCAACTAGAGGACGTCGGGCCCTCAGGCCACCCTCATGAAGTCTGTTTCTGATTGTTTGGTCAGAGATATTCACACCAGTGGCCTGCTGGAGGTAATTTTGTAGGGCTCTGGCAGTGCTCATCCTGTTCCTCCTTGCACAAAGGAGCAGATACCAGTCCTACTGATGGGTTAAGGACCTTCTGCGGCCCTGTCCAGCTCTCCTAGAGTAACTGTTTGTCTCCTGGAATCTCCTCCATGCTCTTGAGACTGTGCTGGGAGACACAGCAAACCTTCTGGCAATGGCATGTATTGATGTGCCATCCTGGAGGAGTTGGACTGCCTATGCAACTTCTGTAGGGTCCAGGTATCACCTCATGCTCCCAGTAGTGACACTGACCCTAGCCAAATGAAAAAATAGTGAAAAACAGAAAAGATGAGTAGAGAAACATATGTCAGTGGCTCCACCTGTAAAACAATTCCTGTTTTGGGGGTCATCTCATTGTTGCCCATTTAGTGCACCTGTTAATTTCATTAACACCAAAGCAGCTGAAACTGATTAGCAACCCCCTCTGCTACTTAAAGCGGAGCTCCACCCAAAAGGGAAAGCTCTGCGTTAAGCCTTTGTCCCCCACTCCCCATTAAGGATTGGCATCTTTGGGGAGTGGGGGGAAGGGGGTACCCGAATTTGACAGGTACCCGCTCCCACTTCCGCTGCGATCACCTAGGTGATCGGAAGTGCAGCGCAGTGGGCAATCGACTGTGAAGCCACAAGTTGTCACAGCCAGGTGCCCACACTAAAGATGCCGGTGCCAGGGAGAGAAGACAGCTGGTGAAACCAGTGCTGGTGAGGTGAGGATACCGCTGGACTGAGGGACAGGTAAGTGTCTGTATTTTAAGAGTCAGCAGCTACAGTTTTTGTAGCTGCTGACTTTTCTTTTTTTTTTTTTTCAGATGGAACTCCGCTTTAACTGAGCAGATCAATATCCCAGGAGTTTAATTGAATTGATGCTATACTCTGATTAAAAAGTGTTCCTTTATCTTTTTGAGCAGTGTAGTATGTTTGTATAAACTTTTTTGTTAAGTGTATGTAAGGGCAAAATAATTATCCCTTTAAATACCCTGCAAGTACAGAAAAAATATATGACTAATGATGGGCGCGAGTGTGGAGATTCTTCAATTAATAATAACAGTTTTTTGAAAATATAGCTAACCAAACTGGGAAGTAATTAAATTGCTACTATGTACAACTACAACTATACAAAAACAAAAAAACTTTTGTTATGTCACTGCAAACATCAACAGACATTTAAAATCACATTGATCTTGCATGGCTGACATATGCATATGTATCTAGTGAATTTATTTCCAACCTACGTTTTTTTTTCACAAGAAGGAAGACTAATAATGTCCTTTGTAAATGCCCTTCCTTATTTGCATTATATCACCTCCTCATTGCCTGTTTTAACTCCTTAAACCCTGCAGTAACGCAGTTAACTGAAAGCAGTGCATGTTGTTGTGGGGCAATCTAGTCAGTTGAATGCAACAGTAGGGATAATTCTTGCTATGCCATGACATATGTACATTCCCCTCCACTGCCTTTGCAGCTTAAATGGAATGTTTGTTGGGTGGTGAAAACAGGGCAAAATGGCTTGCTTCTACAGCCCCTCAACCACAAGTGTAAATGATCCCATACAGAGAGGTACTAAACAGAACCCAGTAACCACATCAGTTTCACAGCTATAGTGGCTGGGGCAGGTGATAGCTCTAATTCAATAAATGTGATAGCATACACATTTACATATTGGCTTAGATGGTTGTGTCTCAGTATTCACACATCACATAGTGCATGTTGTGTTTTACACCTACATTTAAACCAGATAAATGTGTAGGGCGATGCATACCACTTTTACCTGACTAGTTTCCTCCCACAAAGAGGTGTTCTCAGAGGGACTTGGCAACATGGATCAAAGCTACACCTCTTATATACAAATCGATAAACACAAATCACATCAGCGCTCAAATCAGGACGCTCCACATGTTCCATGGTGTATGCCAGTCGGTCAGGTGCAGCCCTCCACAGATCGGGGAATCTTTAAAACACTACAAAGAACACACAAGAGGGCTCACACTCCTTGTGCATTACCGTGGTATAAAATGTATTAATCTAAAAGGTAGCAAATGGATACTCACAAACAGCATGATAGGTTCATAAGAAAATAGCTTGAGTATGGGATGCCTGGGTTCCTTCCTAGAACTGACCAGTTGAAAGAGCTAACACGTTTTGGCAGCTGACCTCCCTTTTCAGCTCTGAAGAAGGGAGGTCAGCTCCCAAAACGTGTTAGCTCTTTCAGCTGGTCAGTCTAGGAAGGAACCCAGGCATCCCATACTCAAGCTATTTTCTTATGAGCCTATCATGCTGTTTGTTTGTGAGTATTGTGGTAACCTGTCACAGTGTAGAAAGGATATTTCACCTGGGATTCTCAACAAGGCAGGTTGAAGGGCTCCAGGGTACTTGTTTAATACAGAGGAAAGTGGCTTTTCACTTTCCTCATTTATTTGTAAAGTCCATTTTGGGACCTGGAGCCTGGATATTTCAAAGTGATATGGGAGGGATGAAATCTCCAATCCTCAGACCAGGTTTTGGCAATGGCCAGGAGACTGATTGGTCAGGTGTGTGTGGGCTTCTTCTAGTGTCAGGACCACGGTTCTGGGCTCACCCTCCCGAGGAGTCCATGTGGGTGCAAGGGAGCAGCCACAAGTGTGCATGGTGGCACAGTATAGTCTGACAGAGCAGACAAAGCCAAAGCCTGTGGGCTGGAGTAACAGGAGTGTTGGGAAAGGGCTCTAACCCATGTGTAGTGTGTTGCATATGAATGGTCAAGAGGACTGAGGCATGAAGCCTGAGCAGCACTGCTGCTAAAGAGAGCCAGGAGGCTGAATCTTTGTTTTCGTTTGCATTGTTGGTGGATACCCCTGTGTGGGAAAACCTATGTTGTATGGAACTTTCTTTTAAATAAAATTGGACAAAAATGGCCTTTAAAAAAGAAGGAAGTGAGTGACTGTGTGCCTCAAAAGCTGTACCCTTGGTGCTAGTTCCCACACTATCTATTTGCTACCTTTTTAGATGAATACATTTTATACCATGGTAATGCATGAGTTGTGTGTGCCCTCTTGTGTGTTCTTTCAAAGCTCTTATATATGGTGGGGTTCAGGGGCGGACTGATAACTCATGGGGGCCCCAGGCAATAGGGGATCATGGGGCCCCTGTGTCCTTGCCCAAACTCAAAAAAGCCTATGAAAAAGGTACCAGGGGCATCTCATGGGGCCCCCTACTGACCCGGGCCCTCGGGCAGTGCCCGAGTTTCCAAATGGCCAGTCCGCCCCTGGTGGGGTTAAAGATACTACACGTCTGCTTTAAGTACAGTTGGCATTGGAGAATGTTTTGGAAGGGTGATCAGACTTTTATATTTACAAGCATAGGGGTAGATTCTCATCTACACTCCTCATTGTAAGTCCATTTTGACTGGGCTCGCTTCTCTTCTACTGTCATGTTTATGGACTTGTTTCCATTATGAGTTTTTATTCTTACCCTTTTCCTATGTTGCATTGTAATATATTCATGTTCAAACACTAAGCACTGGTTCACACTGATGTGGTGCGGAATTTGCAACGTTTTCAGTGCGAATTCTGCACCGCATTAGAATCGCACCCCATTCATGCAAACCGCTGCGGGTGTGTATGTTAAGTTAACAACACCCTGACAGCGGTCTGCAAAACACGGTGCGATGTGCAGAATCGGTTTGCATAGGTGTGAATACCTATTATGCGATCCGATTCTAGTGCGGACCCAAAAAAGGGTCCTGCATGTGTTTGGTGCTGTTGTGGTGCGAATAGAGCCATACAAAATGAATGGCTCCAATTGCACCGCACACAAATTACATGTGATTTGCACAAGAATGTGGTGCGGTTTCTGTGTGAATCACATGCGATATAGCGCACTACACATATGTGAACCCAGGCTCAGGACAGGGGCGGACTGACAACTCATGGGGCCCCCGGGCAATAGGGGATCATGGGGCCCCTGTGTCCTTGCCCAAACTCAAAAAAGCCTATGAAAAAAGGTACCAGGGGATCTCATGGGGCCCCATACTGACCCCAGGCCCTCGGGCAATGCCCGAGTTTCCAAATGGTTATTTTGAATACTAAAAATGAATAATAATGTCTTGCAGTAGTGGAGTTAATACTGACAAGAATACACAGGAAAATTGTAAACTTCTAGCTTAAGGCTGGCTAGCTGGTAGCTCATTATTCTAAATTATACCTGGAATGTTCTCATGTACCTTGGTTTGTTTATACTCTTGTACGATTTCAATAAACGCAACTGTTACAAAAAAAAATTATACCTGAAGATAGCTCATAATATGTTTATACACCAGTCAACCATGACATTATGAGGACCAACCATAACCTGTTGAGGCATGGACTCTGAAGGTATTTTGTGGCACCAAAGTGTCAGCTGCAGATTCTTGTCCTGTAAGTTGCACGGTGATGCCTTCATGGATCAGACTTTATTTTCCAGGACATATCACAGATACTTGATTGCATTGTGATCTGAAGAATTTGGAGGCCAAGTCAACACCTCAAACTCACTGTTGTGTTCCTTAAACCATTCTTGAATTCATCAGACCAGGCCACGTTCTTCCAATGCTTTGGGGTCCAGTTCGGATGCTCACATGCCAATTGCAGGCGCTTTTGGTTAGTATAAAATGCTATACCTCTGCTCTATGAAACCAGTATGATAATTACTTCTTTGAATTTATCTCAATTTAATTATCTCAAAAGCCAAAGCTTGTTTTCTAGTTTTGTATACCGTATGAAAGTGTTAAAAACAACTAGCAATTTTCTATTGCTGTTTGTTTCCCCTAGATAAAGGTTTCAGGCTGCATTTAGATTTCTGCCTTTTCCATGTAGCATGGCATATTTAAGCTGTGTTTTACCTCAGTTTCTATTATTAAGTGTTCTTGCATGGAAAGACCACTTACTGTTATATCACATATATATTCTTATTATTATAGTCAAATTTACCACCCTAACTCCTTCCACAGTTTTTACACTACATAGACAGTAATATACCGAAACGTGCGGTTTGTTCCCGATTGGTGTGCTATTACTTTGTGGAACGTTTCGCCAAATGGTTCACGAAATATCAGCGTTTTTGTGGTGAAATTGGTCCCATAGGAATGAATGGCAGAATGTTCAAAACTAGAGTGCGAGCTGACAAAAGCTAGAGTGTGAGCTGAAAAATCAGGACATGAATTCTAAACTGCCATCACTCCCTCATTTTCAAGCCCACCTACACAAACCTTATATCAAAACGTTCAGCTACCCCTGCTCCCACTAAAAATGTCCACAGCTAAGCCATAGTCCTGATAGTTTTCACAATATGACCATTTGTTTGCAACTCACGCCGCCCATTGACATTCATTGAAACTCCACTCTAGCCACCTCAAATTTGAAGGGAAATTTCTAAACTGCGACTGTGCCTTCATTTTTAATATTTCAGAGATGTACTATGCATCAAAATGTAGGTCTGGGTCTTGTGATTCTCACAATATAAAGCTCTTCGCTGTAGGATTTATAATTTTTAAAACTACGACCATTTGAAGACACCAGTGAAGTGAGCAATTTGGAGCAGTTTGTTTTTAACCGCTCTTCTCTGCCCTATTTGAAATCTAATTTTGAATTTGTGACAGTTTGGCCAGCTTCTGGTTAAAAGTTTGGAAATAAGTTTTCTACAGTAGAGAGTATTTTGAGGTGATAATGCTGCTAATGTTTTTATAAATGTATGTTTTAATGTAACTGTGAAGCACTTTGGGCAACAACATTGCAATTAAATGTGCTATATAAATAATTAAAAGTTGAAATGCATTTCTCACTCTATCAAGCTTGCCATGTGCACTTTTTAAATTTGATCAATCAATTGGTTAGTGTAATGTTTACTATCTTTACTCACTCCAAATACTCCACACAGTTAGTCTGCCCACTCCATAAAGTTCTCTGCCCAGTCCAACCTTTTCACAGTTACTCCAGCCACTCCAACCACACAACAGTTACTCCAGCCACTCCAACCACACAACAGTTACTCAAGCCACTCCACCCAGTTACTCCACCCACTCCAGTTGTAGACTACTGGTGGAGGCAAGAACACTTCACACAATTTCCCCAGAAATTGTAGCTTTTCTAGTTATTAAGTGTTCTTGCATGGCAAGACCACTTACTGTTATCTCACATATTCTTATTATTATAGCCAAATTTACCACCCTAACTCCTCCCACAGTTTTTACACTACATAGACCGTAATATACCGAAACTTGCGGATTGTTCCCCATTGGTGTGCTATTACTTTGTGGAACGTTTTGCCGAATGGTTCACGAAATATCGGCGTTTTTGTGGTGAAATTGGGAGCTGACAAAAGCTAGAGTGTGAGCTAAAAAATCAGGACATGATTTCTAAACTGCCATCATTCCCTCATTTTCAAGCCCACCTACACAAATCTTATATCAAAACGTTCAGCTATCCCTGCTGCCACAAAAAATGTCCACGGCTAAGTCGTAGTCCTGATAGTTTTCACAATATGACCATTTGTTTGCAACTCACGCCGCCCAGCTCAAGCCACTCCACCCAGTTACTCCGCCCACTCCAGTTGTAGACTACTGGTGGAGGCAAGAACACTTCACACACTTTCCCCAGAAATTGTAGCTTTTCTAGTTAATATTATTATACAGGATTTATATAGTGCCAACAGTTTGCACAGCGCTTTTTCAATATAAGGGAGACAGTACAATTACAATACATTTCAGTACAGAAGGAATAGGAGGGCCCGGCTCGTGGAGCTTACAATCTAAAGGAAGGGGGAGATGATACAAAAGGTGATAGCTGCGAGGGATGATCTGGTGGAGGTGATTCAAGTACAGTTCCTAGGTGCAGGTGAGGTATTCATCAATAAAGAAAATGCTATTTGGCTTAAAAACAAACCAAACATTGCTGCAAGCAGGAATTTTTTTCAAGGGCCATATGTAAAGGTATAAATGTGAACCTTTTAGAATGAGTTGGATTCTGCCATCTGCTGGTGGAAGGGTGGTAGTGAGGAGGATGTTTTATTGATGGAACTATATAAGATTCTGCCATCTGCTGGTGGAAGAGTGGTAGTGAGGAGGAGGTTTATTGATGGGTCTACAATGTATATGTCACACTGTGCACCAGCTCTGAGAGCACAGAAGTACACAGCAGAATCAGACACAGTCATGTCATATATAGTTAAGCTGGTAGTGGACTCACTGGTCTCAGATTTAAATTTTCCACTCTTGAAATTTCCATCATGTGCCATAGAAGCCACACTTCCAGCTCCACGGTAAAGTATATACTGCATCTGGTTGGCATACTGTCTATACCAGAACAGATAAGGTTGATAGCTACTGGTGGTATAATTACACCTCAATGTCACAGTCTTCCCAACTTCACTGTACATGTGTGCCAGATCTGATTGTATAGAGTTCCCATTGACGGCACCTGTGGAAGAAGAGAATAATTTTAAATAAAACAGCATATTCATAATAAAACAAACAAACAAACACAAATATGTGTTCTAAGTATATAATATTAAATATTGAGTAACAGATTTTTAACTGGAAATTGTAAGAGATACTTACTTGCATGGTACCAAATTAGAAATATCTGTACCAAACAGCTAAGGAAGGGCATTGTACATATCACTGATGGAAATGAATGCGTAAAGGTGCGGCTGATACAAATGTACTGATTGGGGTCTTAAATACCATCTCATGGAATACATATGAAAAGCCGTTCAGATCTCCTCCTACTCATCTCTATATGTTTGTTATCACACCAAAAAAATACAAGAGAAAACAGATACTTTTCTGCCATCTAGAGACCACTGTCAGTACTTACCTTTATCAGCCCAGGGATGTTACACATAAACTGCATTCATGATGTAAGAGAGAACATAAAACAGTGCATTTGCATGTGACAATCGCCCAGACTGCACCTGCATGGAACCAGGACCATAGTACTATTCTGCCAGTTTGTTCTAACTTTAGCACAATGCATTATAATATAAAATTGAACTCCAGGCAAACAGCTATATACTCAGATGAAATACATATACATGTGTTCTGTTTTACTTGCACAAGGATTTGTATTTTTGTCCATCCAGTCCTGAAATTTACATAGCTTTGCCACACAGTACAGTCTTTCTGTAATGCAGTTTCACTTTCTCTTTCACTGTCCAGCCTCAGGAGGAGACCTGTGCCCATGGGCACTTCTATTAACCTTATAAAGGGTGTAAAGGAAAAGAACAAACTAGTGGGCTAACCCATCTTCATATATGGTAAACCCTAGGAATTGAGAAATTATATCAGCTAGATGGAAAGCCGCACATGAGCCCTCCCCATGCTGCCATTGGCAGTATCACCTGCCGATCACCGGGTCCCAGGCGGTGATTCCCCGCTGGCACCCAGCGATCACCATGTATCTCTGACTGGGGAGAGACCTACATGTAAACAATACAGATCTCTCCCCTGTCAGCTCCTGCACACTGCTTTGTATGGCTCTGCATAGCAGAGCCATACAAAGCAATGTGCTTACAAAGTAAAGCACACACACGGCACACAGTTAACCCTTTGATCGCCCCAGATGTTAACCCCATCCTGCCCAGTGTCATTAGTACAGTGTCCGTGCTTTTTATTAGCACTGATCACTGTATTGGTGTCACTGGGGATGTCAGTGACAGAAAGTCAGTTGCCCCCCAGTGTCAGAATGCCCGCCGCAGTCCTGCTATAAATTTCTGATCGCCGCCATTACTAGTATTAAAAAAAACAAATTCCAGTATCTATAGCGCTATTTGTATAACTTTCACATAAACCAATTAATTTACACATATTGGGATTGTATTTAGCAAAGACATGAAGCAGAATACATTTTGGTCTAAATTTATGAAGAAATTTGATTTTTAAAATTTTTTTACTGGACATGTTTAATAGCAAAAAGTCAAAAATATTGGGGGGGTTTTCGCAAAATTGTCACTTTTTTTTATAGCGCAGAAAATGAAAAATGCACAGGTGATCAAATACCACCAAAAGAAATCTCTATTTGTGGGAAAAAAAGAAATAAGTTTAATTTGGGTGCAGCGCTGCATCAGTTAAAGTAATGCAAAAAAATGGCCTGGTCAGGAAGGGAAGTAAATCCTCTGGAGGGGAAGTGGTTACTGTCACGGTCGCCCGATCGCCACCCTCAACACGCTACAATCGCACGACCGCGACCAACTATAATACGTCAGGCCCGCGGCGTCAGACCCCAGACCTTCTCACCAAACTCGTAACCAAAGGACCGGCCGATCTAAAACCGCGGTGTGACGCGCGTAACAAGGCCACACCCAGCTGCACCCTGCACAGCGATTGTCCAGCTAATGGGCTACAATCGGTGCCTGCAGCCTAAATGCGCTTGTTACTGGGTGGGGTTAATTACGCAACTAACCCTCTACTGCCACCACCACTTTTGTCGGAGACTGGGAAACTCCCGTTATCAAATATACACGATAATGATTGAAATATTGATCTATATAACACGGTCTGCAGGCCTGTTATACAGAGATTATAACAAACAGTAGCGTCTCTTCAAAGGCAGGATTTCGTGAATTGCAAGTAAGCACTTAGAAACAGTTTAACACTTTCAGAAAGAAAGATTTATTACTAAAAGAGTCAAACAGGTGCAATAAAATGTTTACAGAAAAAAATGTAACTAAGATATATATTTATATATACACATATAAAGGTACAGCAAAGAGATAATAGGAAGGAAGTTACAGGGTTAAGTTACTTGCCAATATGCCTTGGCTTGTAAGCAGATCCAAGTTGCAGAGCAGGAAGGGTCTTTGATCTCCTCTGTTACGATGTTAAGATCTGGAGATGTGTTTAGCTTACCTTAGGCTGCCAGCCTGTCTTTTTTAAAATCCCCCTGAGATTGGCCAATACCCTGTTTTGGGCTGGATGTCGGCGGACTCTGAATTAAAAACCAACAGCTTCATAATCCATGATATGAAACATAGGTGACAGCTGACCTGAGGAATGTTCAATTAACTTCTGTCACCTGGCTGGTAGGTTTTATGAAGTTCCGATTTCTTTCAAGTCTGGGAAAAGCTGCCTTATCTTGATTAGGAGGGGTGAGTTTTCCCAGGCCTTGAGACTGAGCGTCTGCTGCTCCTGGGGGGGGGGGGGCTTTATAGCGCTGGGCCCCCTGCTGTTCTAGCCTGCCAGCAACTTTTAACACATATGTCCCTGTGCCTCTCAGTAAGGGAGGGAGTAGGGAATGAAGGATTGAGGGAGAAATGTATGCTCTTATCAAATTGGATGTGCCTTGACAAAATGGTGGCACGGCGTCCATATCTGAGTGCAAGATTGCTACAGTTACATTCACAGTTTTTGACTCACATACCATCATCAGCAGCACAAGTTTGCACTGTTTTGCACACATTTGAATTTCTATTCCAACCAATACATATGGGTCTGGCGGTGGCAGTGGGGCCTGGCATGTACACTGTTTGCACAGTCTTGCAGATGATTGATACCACAATTTCCAATTGTATAATACATTACAGAGTCTATGCGGCCTGTGGCAGGTGAAACAAGCAGAGTATGGCAGGGCAGTGTGCTGAATGAATGAGTGGCCGGGTAGACTTTCCACATTGGAGTCCAGATGCAAATGGCAGCAGGCGGGAAGCAGGCATGCAGTTTTATGCACGCCGAGCACCATGCGTGATGATGCTACAAAAATGCCCACTGCGCATGCGCTGACCCGATTTGATGTCGCAACGTGCATGCTCACGGAAGACTGTCAAATGTCAGAAGCAGGAAAGCCGCTGTCTCTAACAGACTTTTACGGACATGGTAAAAACCTGACGATTTTTACAAACTGACAATAAATTTACGGACGGTTGGCAATCCTGATCTCCATGCTTGTTGATAGACTTTGTAAACTGACTAAGGCTAGGTTCACACTGCTGTGATAAGATTTTGATCTGAATTTCAGTGCGATAATGTTGTGCTACTTGGATGCAACTTTGATAATGTTTGTATATTCTATGAGGCCAAGATCACAATGGAATCACACAGCACTGGAATTGCAAGTAGTACAGGAACCTTTTCCAAAATCGCTCTCATGTGAACGGACACCATTGAAAGTAATGTGATTTCCCTTGTCCTGTGATTCTGTGTGACTTGAGTCGCATCTGAAATCACACTAGTGCAGGGGCGGACTGACAACTCATGGGGCCCCCTGGCAATAGGGGATCATGGGGCCCCTGTGTCCTTGCCCAAACTCAAAAAAGCCTATGAAAAAGGTACCAGGGGTATCTCATGGGGCCCCCTACTGACCCCGGGCCCTCGGGCAGTGCCCGAGTTTCCAAATGGTCAATCCACCCCTGCACTAGTGTGAACCAGACCTAAATAAGATGGTCCAAACTCTGCTATGACAGAGGGAAGGAATTGTGTCTCTTCATGTTCATTCTTAGAACTCGTTTAGACTTGCAGTTGGGGAGGGGGACAAAAAATGTGAGATTGAGCCTAATTTTTGTGGTCTACCAACCGCCCCCTCTTAAACTGCAATAGGCAGCAAAAAGGGATGTTTGCATGCTGCGTCCGCAATGCTTCACCTAACGACTGCGGCTAACTTGATCCAACATGTAGCGATCAGCGGGCAACAATCACGCCAAATGCTACACATTCCAGTCAGTGGTTGCAGCACGATTGTCAGCAAAAATGGGGTTAAAACAATGATACCCCCTCATTGTCTGTTGGTAGCCTCTGGAGCACAATCAGGCATCATAGAAAAGGGAGATTTAGATGCACAATCCTGATCTTTCATAGACCATTCCATTTGTTCACAACGTATATACGGTATATACTGTATTTGTCACATTTAAGGGAACATTAAAAATAGTAGTAATCATTACATAAGAAATGACAATTTAATTGTTTACTTTCGTAAAGATTGTTTTTCATCTCTTTGTTTATTTTCTTAAGGATAGTTTTTAAACTTTTGTTTTAATATGTTATTTCATTATACAAAGATACAATTAACTCAAAAACCATTTTTTCTTTAACCACTTGACCTCCTGAGGATTTACCCCCCTTAATGACCAGGCCTCTTTTTGCTACTCGGTGCTGCACTAATTCAACTGATAATTGCGCAGTAATGCAACGCTGCACCCAAACGAAATTTACGTCCTTTTTTCACACAAATAGAGCTTTCTTTCGGTGGTATTTGATAACCTGTGCGCTTTTTATTTTTCACGCTATAAACAAAAAAAGGCCCAAAATTTTGAAGAAAAACAATATTTTTTACTTTCAGCTATAAAAAATATATTGTAAACTCAAAGTTGGTTATAAATTTAGACCAAAATGTATTCTGCTACATGTTTTTGGTAAAAAAAATCCCAATAAGTGTATATTGATTGCTTTGTGTGAAAGTTATAGCGTCTTCAAACTATGGTATAGATACTGCAATTTACGCCATTTTTTTGCTATACAGCACTGCACTAGTTTAACAGACAATTGCGCGGTCATGCAATACGGTACATAAATGAAATTTACATCCTTTTTTTCCCCACAAATTGAGCTTTCTTTTGGTGGTATCTGCTCGCCTGTGCGGTTTTTATTTTTTGCACTATAAAAAAAAAGGCTGACAATTTTGAGGAAAAAAAACAATATTTTGGACTTGTTGCTATAAAACATGTCCAGTAAAAAAAAATTTAAAAATCAAATTTAGTCATAAATTTCTGCCAAAATGCATTCGGCGACATGTCTTTGCTAAAAAAAAACCCAATATGTGTAAATTAATTGGTTTACGTGAAATTAATAGCGTTTACAAATGGCGGGAAAGATACTGGGATTTTTATGGGTTTTTTTATACTAATAATGGCGGCGATCAGCGACTTATGGCGGTGATCAGTGACTTATGGCGACGTCAGCGTCTTATGGTGGGACTGCGGGACTGCGGCAGACATTCTGACATTGGGGGGTACTGACTTGGGGCCACTGACATCCCCAGTGACACCAATAGAGTGATCAGTAAAAAAAAAAAAAACACTGACACTGTACTAATGGCACTGGGGAGGAGGGGGTTAACTTTATTTTTCAGGGAAGGGTTATCTGTGTGAGGGGGAGTGTTTTACTAGGGGGCGGGAGGGTGTGCTGGATGGGGACAGGCTGATCGGGAGAGAGAAACTCTTCTGTCCCAATCAGCTTGTCCTCGAGCTGTCAGGGAAGTGACAGAAAGCACAGCTACTGCAGCTGTGCTCTCTGTCACTGATTGCCACCGATCGCCGACTGACATCCGCGGCTGTGATCGGCGGGACAGGTAGGGCGGCGGAGCGCCTCGCACGTGTCCCCTACCTGTTTACAAAACACACGTTTTAAAACGTGGTTTTGCCTGCCCGTGCCGCCCTGCCAACGTATTTATACAGTGGCTGGGCAGCATGTGGTTAAAAACACAGTTCTCATTATTATTATTATTATACAACAGTTTGCTCAGAGCTTTACAGTGGAATATTTTGTAACATATTTCATAACTGTTTAGATTTGAAAGATCTAAACAAACCCAGTCCTGTTTTGGGAGAATTCAGAATTTAAAGCTAAATACTTGGCAAAACAAAAACGGTATAAATGTACATGTGTTACTGGAAACTAATTGTCCTTTGGGTGTTTCCTTCAGGTCTGTGCAATGATCCAGAATGAAACAACTCCTACACTTTGCCTCTGTGTAGGAGTTTCCTGTAATACAAACCAGTCACTGTTGTTTTCTCTATTTGTGCAGGGTGAATGGTCTTGTCTCTACCCTCTTCTAGTATTCTTTACTCATCCTGTAATGGTTGGACTTGCATATATAAATAAAAGTTTTTGTGCTAGTAGTTCAGCTTTGCCTAGAAGGATTTACCTCCTTCATGACCAGGGTATTTTTTGTTATTCAGCACAGCGTTACTTTAACTTGAATTTGTGTAGTCATGCAACACTGTACTAAAATGAAATTTCTTTTTTTTTAACACAAATAGAACTTTCTTTTGGTGGTATTTGATCACCACTAATTTTTAAAAAAAATGTTATTATATAAACAAAAAATAATGGAAATATTAGTTAAAAACAATATTTTCTACTTTCTTTTATAAAACACATCCAATAAAATAATAAATAATTAATCAATTTTTTTCATAAATTTAGGCCAAAATGTATTCTCCTACAGGTCTGTGGTAAAAAAAAGAATCCCAATAAGTGTAAATGAATTGGTTTGTGCAAAAGTTATAGCATCTACAAACTATGTGGATAATTAATAATTTGACACTTCCGCGCTATATTATATAAATGGCACACATAAATTGATACAAAAAAGCAGCCACCGCAGTATTTCAGGCAACAACACATAAACATATAAAACACAAAGGTGCGGCGCTTCGGATAATCACAATAAAATAAAGAAGAATGTAAAAAATTAAAAACATTTATAAAATAAAAGATTTATTTTATACCTTCTTTATTTTATTGTGATTATCCAAAGTGCCGTACCTTTGTGTTTTATATGTACTAACTATGGTATACTGTATATACTGGAATTTACTATGACGCTATACTGGTAATGGTGGTGATCAGCAATTTACAGTAGGATTGTGATAGTGTGGAGTGCAATCTGGCGCTGGTTGGGAGGTACACTGACTGACACTGACATAATTAGTGACACTAACACAGTGATTAGTGCTAATACTGTACACTGTCACTATACTAATGACACTGGCTGGGAAGGGGTTAACATCTAGGAGCAAACAAGGGGTTAACTGTGTGCCTAACAATGTGTAATGTGAATAATATGTGTTGCTTTTTCTCTACTGTCCGGCTGTTTTTTCTCTCTGCTTTGCAGGGAGAAGAAACAGCAAGATCACTCTTCCATGTGCACAAAGTTGTGTTTTGTAAACACAGAACTCTGTGTGTGATTGGATACAGGCCATGAGCTGACTTCAGCCAAAATCATTGACTGAAATCCGCTGGCAAACTTGTGCTGTGTCCAATAACAGCATGGGTGGCAGGGGGTGCGCATGCGCGAGCCCACAGACCTGGAAGCAGGCAGTCATGTATATATACATTACTCTGCCTGCTCATGCCACCCCGCCGCAGTAAATGTACTGTTGAGGGGCGACAAGTGGTTAAAGCAGTATGAAATCCAAAAGCAAACATTTATTATTTTGCAGTCTTTCTCAGTGATCCTAATTGCTCTTTTATTCTTTTACGTGGTGCATAGACTCCTGGCTTAATACAGTGAATGAAGGATCTGCAGCTTGAAGTTTCAAGTCAGAGAGTGGACTTTTATGATTTCTATGGTCATCTGGGCTCTCAACATTATGGGTAGTCCGTAAGCCATATTTGGGATGTCTTGGTGGTCGCTGTAGAGATATGTATATGTGATCATTGATTACAAGTTAAAGTGTTACTAAACAGTAAAATCAGTCTGTATATGCAGTAAAGCATGTTTGGTATATACTGTGGAACTTAAGGGGTTAATCCACCACATTGTGTAAAAAGGCTGTTTGATCCTGTCTTCTCTGATCCTCCCCTTCTTCCAGTGTCCCCCTCTTTTCTCCTGATAGAACAGAGGCTAGGGTAAGCTGCACATGCTCAGTTTGATGTGTATTGCTAGAGAGTTTTTTTTTTCTTGGGAAAGTGCATGTGAGCAGCACAGGGCCAATCAGCACTCTCCAGACAGAGGTCAGGGGCCCTGCATCCTCCTACAGGAGAATGAAAACTCCTCCTACAAGCTGTAAACAGTGCTCTGCTGGATACTGATAGAACTCACAAGACTGCTCTAATTGCTCATGAGAAAAGGTATTTAGCAGTTTGTACTAAAATAATTGCATTCCCATGTTCTGTGTACTGTGGGAGACCAGATATAGTGAATGCAGGGTCCTGGGTTAAGTAACACTTTAAATCCACTTTGAGAGTTTTGAATACTTGGAGTGTCAAGGGCTTATGACTGGAGTATCATGTCAGTAAAGGATTTATCAAGTATCCATACATCTGCTTCTTCAGCATGCTCTTCAGCAATATATGATATACTTTTTTTTGATGAGCCCTTTTTTGATTGATCTGGATATCTAAGCTGCAGTCTCCTATTGGATAGTGCGGATGATTCCACCTTCTACAGCCATCAAAATTCAATATGAAATGGATGACATCCTTCATATTAAGTATTCAAGGACTTTTGCACTTTAAGAGAGCTCCACTATTTCTTTATATTCTGTGTGTGGCTAATACATGCTTTTGGCACTAACTCTCTAGGATATATCAGTATGATACATACAGTATATTATTGCTCAGTTTTTGTCTTAGGATGTTTTTTATATAGTATAAGAATCAGCTGGGGTGGTGCACTATTTTCAGCTGATATCCCTACAGTACATGTTTTAAATATGTGTCTGGTGTCTTCATCCAACATCTGATATCACAACGGAAACAGTAATTGAACTAAATTATGACCAGTTCTAAGGACATAGAAATTTAAACATTACATTTTACAAAACATTAAAAATAGATAAATAAAGGAAAGGAAAAATACAAAATAAATAACCACACGTAAATGAACAATTACAAACTAAATAATAGTAAAAAAATTAATAGACATTTACAAAAAAAAATACATTAAAATACAGAATTTACTGCCATTTCAACACTTTTCAGACTAATAGTAAAATATAAAGTGTGCACATTTCTTCATGGCTCCTGGTGAATCTCTGCAAAGGAGGTGAAAGAGCTATTCTGGCACTCTTCTAAAGAGTGAGAATTGAACTCAGCACCTGCTGGAGAAGTGAACACTGAATCTCTCCTCTTTTACAGGCTGCCTGGTTTAGTTTCCTTACTACAGGGTCTTTATAATTAGGTAAGGTGAATTCTGCCCTCTGCTGGTAGGAGTGTGGTAGCAAGGAGAATGTTTTATTGAAGAGACTATAACAGATTCTGCCATCTACTGGTGGAAGAGTGGTAGTGAGGAGGAGGTTTATTGATGGGTCTACAATGTATATGTCACACTGTGCAACAGCTCTGAGAGCACAGAAGTACACAGCAGAATCAGACACAGTCATGTCGTATATAGTTAAGCGGGTAGTGGACTCGCTGGTCTCAGATTCAAATTTTCCAGTCTTGAAATTTCCATCGTGTCTCATAGAAGACATACTTTTGGCTCCACGGTAAAGAATATATTGCATCTGGTTAGCATATTGTTTATACCAGAATAGATAGGGCTCATTACTGCTGGTGGAATAATTACATTTTAACATCACAGTCTTCCCAGCATCAGTAGACATGTGTGGCGGATGTGATTGTATAGAGTTCCCATTGACAGGACCTATAGAAGGAGAATTAAACATCAGTAGACATAGTAGATCAGCATATGAAACATTAGACAACAAGAACAGGTATTTTATGTAAGTATGAAAAATACAGTATATGGCTATATTTCTTTACCTTGTTACAATAATATACACATCAGCTGGAGATTTAAAAGGACATACCCACCTGAAAGACACCAAACTAGAAATAACTGTGATGACAATTTAAGAAAGGACATCTGACATTACAATGGAAACAGTAATGGAACTAGATTGTTACCAGTTCTAAGGACATAGACATTTAAACTTTAAAAAACATTAAACAAATAAATAAAAGAAAAAAAATACAAAATAAATAACCACGAGTAAATAAACAATTACAAACTAAATAATAGCCCAAAAAATTATAAACATTAAAAAAAACAGTAAACAGTATTACCTGGGGAAAGGGCCAGTATAATAAATATAAAGTGCGCAAATTTCTTCATGGCTCCTAATGAATCTCTGCAAAGGAGGTGATAGTCCTATTATGGCACTCTTCTAAAGAGTAAGAATTGAACTCAGCACCTGCTGGAGAAGTGAACACTGAATCTCTCCTCTTTTACAGGCTGCCTGGTTTAGTTTCCTTACTACTGGATGTTTATAATTAGGTAAGGTGAATTCTGCCCTCTGCTGGTGGAGGAGTGATAGCGAGAGGATGTTTTATTGATGGAACTACATAAGATTCCGCCATCTGCTGGTGTAAGAGTGGTAGTGAGGAGGAGGTTTATTGATGGGTCTACAATGTATATGTCACACTGTGCACCATCTCTGAGAGCACAGAAGTACACAGCAGAATCAGACACAGTCATGTCGTATATAGTTAAGCTGGTAGTGGACTCGCTGGTCTCAGATTCAAATTTTCCAATCTTGAAATTTCCATCATTTCTCATAGAAGACGTTGTTTTGGCTCCACGGTACAGAATATACTGCATCTGCTTGGCATACTGTTTATACCAGAACAGATAGGGCTGATTGCTGTTGATATAATAATTACACCTCAATGTCACAGTCTTCCCAACTTCACTGTACATGTGTGCCAGATCTGATTGTATAGAATTCCCATGGATGGCACCTGAGGAAGAAGAGAATCATTTTAAATAACACAGCATATTCATAATTATTAAGACATTCATGTTATGTGATGTCCAGATCTTCATCTGACATCTGATATCACAACGGAAACAGTAATGGAACTAGATTGTCACCAGTTCTAATACATAGAAATTTAAACATTACATTTTACAAAACATTAAATAAATACATATAGTTACATAGTTAGTCTGGCTGAAAAATAACAAAAGTCTATCCAGTTCAACCATAGAAAAAAAAAAAGTTATAATCCTACACCTACAGTTGATCCAGAAGAAGGCAAAAAATAAATAAATAAAATACAAAATACAAAATAAATAACCACACGTAAATAAACAATTACGAACTAAATAATAGTAAAAAAATGAATAAACATTTACAAAAAAAATACATTAGAATACAGCATTTACTGCCATTTCAACACTTTTCAGACTAATAGTAAACAGTATTACCTGGGGAAAGGGCCAGTATAATAAATATAAAGTATGCAAATTTCTTCATGGCTCCTAATGAATCTATGCAAAGGAGGTGATAGATCTATTATGGCACTCTTCTAAAGAGTGAGAATTGAACTCAGCACTTGCTGGAGAAGTGAACACTGAATCTCTCCTCTTTTACAGGCTGCCTGGTTTATTTTCCTCACTACAGGGTCTTTATAATTAGGTAAGGTGAATTCTGCCCTCTGCTGGTAGGAGTGTGGTAGCAAGGAGAATGTTTTATTAAAGAGACCATTACAGATTCCGCCATCTTCTGGTGGAAGAGTGGTAGCGAGGAGGAGGTTTATTGATGGGTTTACAATGTATATGTCACACTGTGCACCATCTCTGAGAGCACAGAAGTACACAGCAGAATCAGACACAGTCATGTCGTATATAGTTAAGCTGGTAGTGGACTCGCTGGTCTCAGATTCAAATTTTCCAGTCTTGAAATTTACATCATTTCTCATAGAAGACATACTTCTTGCTCCACGGTACAGAATATACTGCATCTGGTTGGTATACTGTCTATACCAGAACAGATCTGGCTGATCACTGTTGATAGAATAATTACACCTCAATGTCACAGTCTTCCCAACTTCACAGTACATGTGTGCCAGATCTGATTGTATTGATTGCCCATGGATGGCACCTGTGGAAGAAGAGCATCATTTTAAATAACACAGCATATTCATAATTAATAGGATCTAACTATATTGTAACTAACACGAATTGGTATTAGACGAAGATAATTTAAATATTGACTAACAGGCTTTTCACTGGAAATACTGGAGATACTTACTTGCATGGTACCCAATCAGAAATAACTGCACCAGCCAATTAAGGAAGGGCATTGTACATATCACTGTTGGATGAATACCTGAAATGTGCAGCTGATACAAATGAACTGATTGAGGTCTTAACTACCATCTCATGAAATACATAGAAAAAACACCCTTCAGATCTCCTCCTACTCATCTCGATAAAAAAGAGAAACACAGAAACTTTCCTGCCATCTAGAGGCCACTGCCCTGTACTTACCTTTCTCCGGGTGTACTCGAGCTGCCTGCATCCTAGCAAGCAATAGTGTTCATTCATGTTGTATGTGTGTACACATGGAAATGTTACAGAAATATTACATGTGCACAGTGTAGGGACAGGCAGCAAGATCTAGCCTTGATAGGCGTGTTTTAATGATGTCCATGTGCATGAGTCTACAAAACACTTATTTCAGGGTTCACTTATGACAATTCATTTGCAAAGCATGCTTTCTTTTTAACATATATTTACAAATGTAATATCCAACAGAAAGGTCATAGTAAAAAGGTCTCAGCAGTAGATCTTACACAGCGATCTAGGTGGTAGGCCTAAAATCCAGTGGGTATAGGCCCCTGGGGGCTTCTGTTAACCTTTTAAAGGGTGTGAAGGAAAAGAACAAAGGAGTGGGCTGACTCAACCTCAGATGGTAAGTCCTAGTAACTGAAAAATGGTATCAGAATCTACATTAAATGACAACCTAGAATATGTGGAAGGCAGGGTTGGGGCGTGCAGCAGGGGAAAAAGGGGGTAAGGGAAAAACAGGGGAAAAAATGGTACACAACAGATCACAGTCTGTGGTACAAGTCCAATAACATTTACCCTTTACCATGTGATCGCTGTGACCAATCACAGCAGATCACAGATTGTGGTATAGGGCCATTGGAATTGGCCCTGTACTTTGTGGTTTATGTGACCAATCACAGTGATAACACTTGTAAACAAAGGCTGCATGATGTAGGTTTTGAAATGATTCCTCTTACAGTGGTCAGCTGTGGAAAAAGTGTTCATTACAGTGATCAGCACTGTATTGAACACTCAGAGTGTAAAAAAAGATCCCAGCCATCCATTGTCTCTGATCACCCCCACAGCAGTACAATGTCACCAGACCGGTGCTGCCAGTCACATTGTCCCCAATCAATACTGCACCAGTCACAGTGTACCTTATCACCACTACACCAGTTACAATGTCTCCAGAGCAGTGTAGCCAGTAACAGTGTTCAAAATTGCTGCCACACCAGTACCCAGTGTCCCATGACCAGTGCAAGTCTGCAAGACAGCAGTCCTAGTGTCACCAGACCAGTGTATACAAGCAGAAGTGTTCCTGATCACTGCCACATAAGTCCCAGTATCAGCACAGACAATAAAACCAGCAACAGTGTCCCTGCTTACTGCCACACCAGTTCTAGTGTCACCGGACCAGTTTACATTACAATGGCAACCTGATCACTTGCAGTCTATCCTGGCTTCCTGTGGCTTGCTTCTGGTTTACTCTCAGGGTCTTGGTTACGTCACTACACCAGTTGCAATGCCATCAGACCAGTTTAAGCCAGTAACAGTGTTCCTGATTGCTACGACACCAGTACCCAGTCTCCCATGACCAGTGCAAGTCTGCAAGAGTGTTTCTAATCACCACCACAGCAGTCCTAGTGTCACCAGACCAGTGTATGCAAGCAGTGGTGTTCCTGATCACCGCCACATAAGTCCCAGTATCAGCACAGAGAGTGAAACCAGCAACAGTGTTCCTGCTTACTGCCACACCAGTCCAAGTGTCACCGGACCAGTCTGCATCACAATGGCAACCTGATTGCTTGCTGTCTATCCTGGCTTCCTGTGGCTTGCTTCTGGTTTACTCTCAGGGTCTTGGTTACGTCACTTCTAGCACCTTGCTGCAGCTGTCCGAGACAGACGGCCATCATACTGCGGATACGGTCCACTTCTTATCTCAGCAATTATGTCATCCTTGCCCATTGCTTTCAATGAGGAACAGTGGATCTTCCATCATAGCCTCAGAGTCCAGTAATTGGTACCACTTGTACACATCTATTCCTGTTTAGTTTTAAAATTGTCCTGATGTTTGTGAATAAACTACTACTTAAGCCAATGGAGCAGCATTATTGTGACTAATTTTCAGTGGATCTGATAAGGAATCTTTACCTGCAATAAACTTTCCACCAGAGGTCCTGAGCACTGTTTATTCTGATATTAGAAATATTTCATAACAGTTTACATTGTAAAGATCTAAACAAGCCCAGTCCTGTTTTAGGGAAATTGAGTGCTTAATACTAAATACTGGGCAACACAAATATTGCATAAATACAGATGGTAGGTGTATTCATGGAAACTTGATGTCCTTTTTGTGTTTCTTTCATATATGTGCAGTAATCCCACTTGAAACAACTCCTGCCCTTAGCAGACCGGTCACTGCTGTCCTCTATTTGTGCAGGGTGACTGGTCTTGTACCCTCCCTCTTAGAGTTTTCTGTAGGTAGCCTGTAATGGGTGGACCTGCATACATAAATGGAAATTAGATGGAGCTGAATACACATCATGTTTCTTCTATTCATCAAACCTCCACAGTAAGTCTCTATTACATAAAAAAAGTGTTTTTTTCTTTTATAAATGACTTGACCAGTCATTGTAAAGTCACTGAGAACACAAAACAATTTTTTTTATGGAGTTCTGCTTTCAGATACTCATATGATTAGCAGTACTAGGGTCGTTGGTTGGAATCCCAACCACAGCACCACCCGCCTGGAGTTTGCATGTTCTCCTTGTGCCTGTGTGGGTTTCCTCTCGGTACTCCAGTTTCCTCCCACACTCCAAAGACATTCATCCAACATCTGACATCACAATGGTAACAGTAATGGAACTAGACTGTTACCAGTTCTAAAGATATATCCTTTAGACATTAAAAAGCAATATAAAAGTAAATTAAAAAATACAAACTAAATGAATAGTCACAAATAAATAAACGATTATAAATTAACCACTTGCCCTCTTGAGGATTTACCCCCCTTCCTGACCAGGCCTCTTTTTGCTATACAGCTCTGCACTATTTTAACTGGTAATTGCGCAATCATGCAATGCTGTACCAAAAGGAAAAGTATGTCCTTTTTTCACACAAATAGAGCTTTCTTTTGGTGGTATTTGATCACCTGTGCTCTTTTTATTTTTCACACTATAAACAAAAAAAGACTGAAAACTTTAAAAAAAAATTATATTTTCTCATTCCTGTCATAAAAAATATCCAAAAAACTCAAATTTCGTCATAAATTTAGGCCAAATGTATTCTGCCACATGTTTTTGGTTAAAAAATCCCAAAGTATATATTGATTGCTTTGTGTGAAAGTTATAGCGTCTACAAACTATGGTATAGATCATGGAATTTACACAGCTTTTACTTTCTGACTGCCCATCACATTTCTTGAGGTGCTAATATACCAGGATAGTACAAACACCCCAAAATGACCCCTTTTCGGAGAGTAGACACCCTAAGCTATCTGCTGAGAGGCATATTGAGTCCATGGAAGATTTTTGTTTTCAACAAGTCTTTGGAAAAGGACAAAAACATTTTTTTTATTTTACACAAAGTTGTCACTTAAATGATATATTGCTCACACAAGCCACGGGTAGATGTGGAAGTACACCCCAAAATAAATTGCGGGCGGGCAGGAAGCAGTTAAAATAAAAACATACAAAAAAATAAGCAACATAAAAAATACATTAAAATACAGTGTTTACTGCCATTTCAACACATTGCAGATAATAGTACACAGTATCATCTATAGACAGGGCCAGTATAATAAATATAAAGCGCACAAATTTCTTCATGGCTCTTGGTGAATCTCTGCAAAGTAGGCAAAAGACCTATTATGGCACTCTTCTAAAGAGGTGAAACACATAAACTGTATAAAGGCACTCTTCTGTATTTGTCACTCTTCAAAAGAGTGAGCATTGAACTCACCACCTGCTGGAAAACTAAGCACTAAATCTTTTCTCAGGCTGCCTGTTTTATTTTTTCTTACTACAGTGACAGGGTCTCTTTAATAAATATAAGCTGAATTCTGCCCTCTGCTGGTAGGAGTGTGGTAGCAAGGAGAATGTTTTATTGAAGAGACTATAACAGATTCTGCCATCTGCTGGTGGAAGAGTGGTAGTGAGGAGGAGGTTTATTGATGGGTCTACAATGTATATGTCACACTGTGCACCAGCTCTGAGAGCACAGAAGTACACAGCAGAATCAGACACAGTCATGTCGTATATAGTTAAGCTGGTAGTGGACTCGCTGGTCTCAGATTCAAATTTTCCAGTCCTGAAATTTCCATCATTTCTCATAAATGACATACTTTTGGCTCCACGGTAAAGAATATACTGCATCTGGTTAGCATATTGTTTATACCAGAATAGATAGGGCTCATTACTGCTGGTGGAATAATTAGATTTTAACATCACAGTCCTCCCAGCATCAGTAGACATGTGTGGCGGATGTGACTGTATAGAGTTCCCATGGACAGGACCTATGGAAGGAGAATTAAACATCAGTAGACATAGTAGATTAGCATATTAATAAGACAATAGAAAACAAGAACAGGTATTATATGTAAGTATGAAAAATATCTGGCTATATTTCCTTACCTTGTTACAATAATATATACATCAGTTGGAGAATTAAAAGGACATACCCACCTGAAAGACACCAAACTAGAAATAACTGTGCTGACAATTTAAGAAAGGACATCGGGGTGATGACTGTTGGAAACTGATAAATAAAGTATGCAGTGACACACATGTACCAAGTTGTTAAATACTATCTGCAAGTCTCAGCTTCTATACAAAATGCTTTTCAGGTCTCCTCCTACTGAGAAGTGTGCTAAATCTCATATTATGTGGCAGCTTTATTTATTAGGTATACAAGAGAAACAGATGAGCTCCTCTGCCATCTAGGGGCCACTATTGTGTACTCATTTTTAATAAATCATATTTTATCTGCACTGGTTATAATCTAGGTTGTTAGAGCTTTTACCTTGTTAAAGGAACATAAACATGTGCACCATCCAATAAAATAATTTAGCAAGTGTTGACCATAGTTACAAAATTTTGGTTTATAAACCTGTTCACATATAGTATTTTTTTTTTTTTTTTACTTGTAAGATTTAGCTATTTGTCTGGGGTTGAGCTTTAACGCCAAATTTTTAGTTGGCATTTATACATCTGGGCCACAAATGTCTGAAAAAGGTTAGTGTTGCCTCCTATGACTTATGTTGTGTGTCTGCGCAGTATGTTGTAGATGTCTTTAAAGCTGGAAAAATAAAAAAAAAAAAGGTTTCTTGAATACATTTTCAGAAATAAACTGATCAGAAAAATTAGGTATGAAAGGAATAATGAACTAAATAATTTAAAAAAAAAAATAAGATGTAACTTTTAATGTGAATGTTAGCATAGACAGCCTAAGTTATTTTCCATTCCTGACTTTTGCTGTAAACTTTACCCTTGGGCTCCCTTGTTTCTGCACCCTGAGCACTCTAGTTGTTCCATCAATGCGATGGATGTCCTCACTAACCAATAAAGAGATTTAAGAGGTGGGAAGTGTCACGATCGCTGCCACCAATACGTCACGATCGTGGCGTCAGACCCCAGCCCTTCTCACCAAACTCGTGACCAAAGGACTGGCCGATCTAAAACCGCGATGTGACGTGCGTAACAATGCCACACTCAGCTGCGCCCTGCACAACGATTGTTCAGCTTATGGAACGCAATCGACGCACTGGCAGCCTGAATGCGCTTGTTACTGGGTCGGGTTAATTACGCAACTGACCCTTACACAATGCCACCACCCCTTTTTTGTACAGAGAAAGAGGAAACTCTCTTTATCAAATATACACTATAATGGTTGAAAAGTCATCTGTCCAATACGGTCACCGCAGGCCGATTGGGCAGAGGATTAGACAAACACAGTAGCGTCTCTTTAGAGGCAGGAATTCGTAAATTGCAATTAAGCGCTTTAGAAACAGTTTAACACTTTCAGAAAGAAAGATTTATTACTAAAAGAGTCAAACAGGTGCAATAAAATATTTACAGAAAAAGATGTAACTAAGATATATATATATATATATATATATATATATATATACACAGAAAGAACCATAGCACAGCAAAGAGATAACAGGGAGAAGTTAAAGGGTTAAGTTACTTGCCATTTAAGCCTTTGATGTAAGCAGATCCAAGTTGCAGAGCTAAAGGGTCTCCCCAGGTGGTATATTGATGTTAAGAATGGGAGAAGACTTTTTAACTTACTCTTTAGGCCTGCTAGCCTGTTTTTTAAAGTCCCCCAGCAGGGGGGTGGCTCTGAGTAACTGACCAATACTCTGTTTAGGGAGGGATTGGCAGGAGGAACCCAAAATCAGAACCAGCATCTTTCACAATTCATGTTCTGGTCTATAACTTCCCATCTGCACAAGCGACAACCTTCCCGCGGGTATTCTAGTCTGCAAATAAGTCTAAGGATCATTTAGATATGAATTATGAAATTGTACGTTACACGGTGTACGAGTTCTATGTTCTGGCTCCCCTAATGATCTGAGGTGGGCGTGTAACCCATCAAAATGTTAGTCTGTACATTAGCCATCTGACGAGGGGCCCGGTTTTTATGTATATTCCAAGATATGAGACATAGGATAAAATTGATTTGAGGAATGTTCATTTAATTCTGTCACCTACGCTGCCAGGTTTTATGAGGTTAAAACCTCTTTCAATTCCTAGGAAAAGCTGCCTTATCTCTGTTACGAGGTGAGAGATTCCACAGGTTCTTTGGCAGAGCAGTGCCATGTGGCTCCCTGCTGGGATCTGGCCTGTGACACTTTTAACACACGCACATCTGTCAAGGTGCCTCTCAGAAAGGGAGGGGGAAGGAGAATAAAGGATAAATGAATACTTTTAATAAAAGGGGAATCTGCGTCCATCTCTGATGCGCAGGTTTGCTACAGGAAGGAAATCTGGAGATTCAGACATACATTTAGCAGCCTATATCCCCTGCTATACTGATCACTCCGGTATGAAGCTTTCATTTAAAACAATCTATACTTTTTACCACTAGGGAAGAGCTAAGCATCCAGTCTGTACAGAGGTGTTCACACTAAACATTTGCTGTTCTGACATTCATCTTAATTTCAAATATTTGGGGCATTCGGTGTGGACAAACACACAGCTTAGCAATGGTTGCTTAGGAAGCAGTGGGTACCTGCACCCTGCACGTACGTTTTTATTATTATTATACAAGATTTATATAGCAACAGTTTGCTCAGCGCTTTACAATATACGTCCTTAGCCAACTCTGATATCATCTGACACTTCCACTTACATAGCCAGGAATCCCCAGCCTTCTAAGCAAAGAAGCAGGAATGGGGTTGACATCATTGCCTAAATATGGCCTGCCAGGCTGCATGCTCACATAAGGGTCTGGTATGGATTTTGGGTTGATCCTATGCTTTTTTTCTGGACTGTTGCATGGAGTTTTTCTTTAAAATCCATACCATCTCTGAAGGGCTAGCCATTTAAACACACTTTTTCCTTTGAGAATATCAATTTTGCTGTAATAGGTTCTATACATGGAACAGATGTGCCACTTCACAGGCAGGGTCAGGACATCCCCCAGACGTTATTTAATGAATTTCTATTTTTTTTGCTTTGGTATCTGTTCATCAGGGTTAGTGTCCAGCCCCCATACCATTTGTTTGACAACTCCCTGCCTATTAGGCCCTATCAGTGATAAACAACCTTGGAGAGGTGGAGATCTACCGGGAGAACATGGAAGAGATCAAAGATCACAAGGTGTGGTCCCCTTTATTTCAAAGAAAAATAAATGAACTAGCAAGCCCCTACTGAAAAGTATGGACAGCATGAAGAAAACTTAGAAAAATATCATAAAACAAATGACACTATAATAATATAAATTTAGTCTTTAAAAGTTAACTTCAGTGAGAAACTAGACATTCACCTTTATTCACTATTTATTATGTCTGGGAAGTAATTGGTAACCCCCGCAAGCCTGATGCAAGGGTCCATCATGAAGACAGATCAACTGAAGCTGTAGGCTGATTTGCTTGACTAGTTTAAAGCCTGTTTGTCTGCACTGAGTCCGGGCCAGTGTAAGTAGTAGGTAGAGCAGTGTCCAAGGGTCACTAATAGGTAGGACAGTGTCCAGTGGTCAGTGGAATGTAGGGCAGTGTGTAGAGGTCAGCAGTAGGTAGGTAAGTGTACAAAGATCAGTATTTGGTAGGGCAGTGTCCAAAGGTCACTAATAGGTAGGTAAGTGTGTCAAGGTCCTACTTTTTCTCAGAGTTGGTGCTGCTCCATGTGCTGGCATCCATCTTAGGTTTCTGCAAAGCATGGTGGGAGCCTTTTATGCTTTCAGGCCTCTGCAGTCCCTCCCCCAGAGGGGTGTGGTTGATCACATTTCAGCCTTTTGTCTGCACTTGCTCTTTGAATTCGTGTCCTGTATGATTGTGTTGCAGCAAGCTCTGGTTCTACTCTCGTTGTTCTCCTGGAAACCGACTATTCTCTGCCTTATCCCTTTATCTGACCTCCCGTTGCTGAACCCGGCTCGTGACCTGTGTATTCTTGCCTACTGTCTTGTACTGTCTGTCCCGCTGTTATCGACCCGGCCTGTCCGACTACGCTATTGTTTCCCATCTGGTTCCCACCAGCTATACGCCACTGGCGGCGGCCATTACCGCAGCTGGGGTTACTCGGGGGCCGCGACTTGGTCGCTGGCTGCGTCAAGTCCATCCCCACCATCAGGGGCCCTGGTGAAAGGCAGCCTGGGGCTTAGACTCCGCGCCCTGAGGGACTCCGGTCTGTGGGTGGTGACTGAAATTAGTCGGTGCGTGACCCTACCATTAGGCCTGCCTGTCCATTCCACCGCTCCTGCCCTGACAAAGTGTTCAGGGGTCACTAATAGGTAGGGCAGTGTTCAGTGGTCAGTGGGATGTAGGGCAGTGTGCAGAGGTCAGCAGTAGGTAGGGAAGTGTACAAAGATCAGTAGTTGGTAGGGCAGTGTACAGAGGTTAGTAGTGAGTAGGGCAGTGTCCCTGGGTCAGTAGTAATTACAGCAATGAACAGGTTAGAGGTCGCTTTTGGATGACATCATCAAAACCGACAGTGAAACATAGGCAGTGGAGGAATTCCACGCATTTACAGTATGCAAGGGGTGTGCTATGGGGTAGGGAATGGCTCCGCCACCTTAGATTGGCTTGTGATTAGTGTTAAGTGATGGCTTAAAGCCAATTCATTACTCCTACCTTTATCAATATGCAGGATATTTTAAGTCAATGTAGGCAGGTTGCCTACTCTAAGTCAGTTAGGTATGGCTGCTCTAGCCAGTGGGAAGTGGTTAATACATTTTCCTGTTCATTCTGGGCTCTGCTTCTCCCCCTGGTGCTGTAAATAAAAGGGGGAAGGGCTTTGCACTCAGAGAGCGTCTGCATGGGAAGAAGGCACAGACAAGCCACTGTATGTCATTTCCAGCAATTTCACAGAAGGGCGCTTTCTGGGTCTTGAGGGAAAGTCTGAAAGAGGACCCAACCATCATCACGTAGAGGGATTTTTGGGACTTGCAGTCCACTCTGAAGACACTGTCAGCATGGATTACTGCCATCCTGGACTTTGCCATTTGTGGACTCTTCCAATGCCGGTAGCAAGGGGCAGCCACAACTATATTTTGGGTTAGCTAGGGAAAAGAGTTCTGTTGAACTGTAGAACTGAAGTTTTGCAGTAAAATCTTGAAATGTCCTGCCTTGTCTAAAGTTATTCAAAGGGGTGTATGAAAGTAACTGGTACATTACACATAGACCTCTGAAGCTTGGTTCAGTTAAAGCACATTAAGATGTGAAGGCCACCTCTTCAAGAGATAACATGGTGTGGAGTATAGCAAGGTAGTTTCAAGGGTATCAAAAATCTGGTAACCAGAACAATCAGCCTGTCATGAAACATTGGTACCTGAACCAGGCGAGGCATACTCCAGGAACGTGGGGGTTGCTTCTAGGAATCTCTCCCTTAGCAGTCCGTCTCTCATAGCAATCGGAGCAGAACAGCATCATGGAGGCCCTTGGCCTAGCCACCAGGTACAGGAGAGTAAGACAACAAAGGCATGCATAATGTCCTTGCTAGGTGCATGGTGGGTCCCAGTTCTGTTACTGGGACTGAGGTGAGAGAGATGCACTGGATGGGTGGAGTGGGCATAGGCTCAGACTGTCCCTCCTAAATGCAACAGTTACAGTCAAGGTGTACATCAAGGGACCAGAAGTTTACCTGGAGTTCAATTCATCCACTAAGTGTACATGTTGTACAGTCAACTCTAAGGTGGAGGACTGTTTAAGGTTGAACTTCCATGACAGCGGTCCCTGTCTTGTCTCAAGGATTGATGACCATTGCACAGTAAAGTTACCCCATGTGCAAGGCAAGTGACCCCTTACACAGTGCCCAGCATAGCACAGAAGAACCCACCCTGGGGTAGACCTCTTATGTCACCTTACACTTGGTGCTCATGAAGGAACATGATGGAAGGCCCTCCTACCTAAGTCCGGGCCCCTACACACATTAGCCTCTTAACATTGCAAAACCAATTCTTTATTTACACCTGTTTTCTAAATTTATACGACAATTTATTTATCTGATATATCTACTCATCGCTGTCTTAACCCAGATAAAACAATATCTGATCATCTTTTAATATCTTTCCCATCCCCGGTACAGTTGCTCAGTGTGAGGTTTATGTCAGATCTCAGCTGGTTGGTGTCACACTGTGCTGCCTGTAGAGCACACACATATCTGGCTGAGTCCTCCGTCTTCACATCACTCATGTACAAGTGTGTAGAGTTTGTTGTCACCTCACATGAGAACTTTCCATCAGCAAATGGAGCTGTATTGGAGAGACTGCCCTGGTTAGCTTTATGTAGTATGTACTGTGGAGGGGTTCCCGGATAATGACGGTACCAGTAAAGGTAATAAACAGATGTATATGTGGTGAGATAAGAGCAGGAGAGAGTCACATTTCTTCCTTCTTCACCCAACACCTGAGGATCTGTTGTCTTAATAGTGTCAGCCAAAACCTTCACTGCAAGAGAAGACATTCATGTTATGTGATGTGCAGATCTTCATCCAACATCTAATATCACAACGAACACAGTAATGGAACTAGATTGTGACCAGTTCTAAGGACATAGAAATGTAAACATTAAACATTACAAAACATTAATCAAATAAATAATACAATATAAATAATAACACTAAATAAACAATTACAAACTAAATAATAGTCACAAAACGAATGAAATTTTTTAAAAAAAACAATACATTAAAATACAGCATTTACTACCATTTCAACACTTTTCAGACTAAAAGTAAACAGTGTTACCTGGGGAAAGGGCCAGAATAATAAATATAAAGTGCGCAAATTTCTTCATGGCTCTTAATGATTCGCTGCAAAGGAGGTGATAGATCTATTATGGCACTCTTCTAAAGAGTGAGAATTGAACTCAGCACGTGCTGGAGAAGTGAACACTGAATCTCTCCTCTTTTACAGGCTGCCTGGTTTAGTTTCCTTACTACAGGGTCTTTATAATAAGGTAAGGTGAATTCTGCCCTCTGCTGGTGAAAGAGTGGTAGTGAGGATGTTTTATTGATGTAACTATATAAGATTCTGGCATCTGCTGGTGGGAGAGTGGTAGTGAGGAGGAGGTTTATTGATGGGTTTACAATGTATATGTCACACTGTGCACCAGCTCTGAGAGCACAGAAGTACACAGCAGAATCAGACACAGTCATATCGTATATAGTTAAGCTGGTAGTGGACTTGCTGGTCTCAGATTCAAATTTTCCAGTCTTGAAATTTCCATCATGTCTCATAGAAGACATACTTTCGGCTCCACGGTACAGAATATACTGCATCTGGTTAGCATACTGTCTATACCAGAACAGATTTGGCTGATCACTGTTGGTGGAATAATTACACTTCATTGTCACAGTCTTCCCAACTTCACTGTACATGTGTGCCAGATCTGATTGTATAGAGTTCCCATGGATGGTACCTGAAGAAGAAGAGCATAATTTTAAATAACACAGCATATTCATAATTAATAGGACCTAACTATATTGTAACTAACACAAATTGGTATTATACGAGGATAATTTAAATATTCACTAACAGGTTTTTAACTGGAAATACTGGAGATACTTACTTGCATGGTACCCAATCAGAAATAACTGTACCAGCCAATTAAGGAAGGGCATTGTACATATCACTGTTGGATGAATACCTGAAAGGTGCAGCTGATACAAATGAACTGATTAAGGTCTTAAATACATATAAAAAACACCCTTCAGATCTCCTCCTACTCATCTCTTTATGTCTGTTATTCATAACCCCCCCCCCCCAAAAAAAAAAAACAGAAACAGAGAAAAACAGAAACTTTCCTGCCATCTAGAGGCCACTGCCCTGTACTTACCTTTCTCCGGGTGTACTCGAGCTGCCTGCATCCTAGCAAGCAATAGTGTTCATTTGTGTTGTATGTGTGTACACATGGAAATGTTACAGAAATATTACATGTGCACAGTGTAGGGACAGGCAGCAAGATCTAGCCTTGGTAGGCGTGTTTTAATGATGTCCATGTGCATGAGTCTTAAAAGAAAACTACAATTTGTTTTAGCTTAAAAATGTATGTGTTGTATTTTTCCAAAACACTTATTTCAGGGTTCACTTATGATAATTCATTTGCAAAGCATGCTTTCTTTTTAACATATAATTACAAATGTAATATCCAACAGAAAGGACATAGTATAAAGGTGTCAGGAATGGACTGGCCAGCAATGGTGGGACTCACCTGCCTTTTGATCTGCAGTACTGGGGCTGGCCAGCGGGTGCTCCCAGCAATCAGAGACTCAACTTTGCAGCCAGCTAACACCTGGAACTGATTATGCTGGGGTATTTAAGGGATGGCCAGACCCACAGACTCTGCCTTGGTGTTGTGTTTGTCCTGGGCCCTGTATCTGTCCTGCATCCTGTTTCTGTCCCTCTGCCTGACCCTCTGTACTACGCTGCTTGTTACCTGTTTTGATCCCTGGCTTGTGACCCTGACCATCCCTCTGCCTGACCCTCTGTACTACGCTGCTTGCTACCTGCTGAACCTGGCCTGTGACCCCGACCATTCTCTGCTTGCTCCCCCTGTACCTACCTGCCCAATTGATATTGACCCGGCCTGCCTGACGACGCTTGCTTGTATGTACTGTTATCTGTGGGTGATTGGTTGGGTTTGTTTGCACTGTATTATGTTTAGTATTGCACTGCGTTTATGTTTGTATGGTTAGTGTTAATAAATTGTATTGTTTATCACATATCTGAAGTCTGCGTTTCCCTGCATCAGTCACACACCTCTGGTCATACCTGGGAGCCCTGACACTACACCAAGGCAAATCCTGACCAGAAGTGGCTGCACAGGGAAGCCATCTTGGCTTGTTGATGGGAAGGATGGATCTTGATGAGGTTGAATATTTATATCTGCTAGTGTTTGATGACAGGGAGTATGCTTATCAAACTCTGAAGGAGTATACCCGGGATGAACTGCTAGAATGTATACGGCTCGCTCATGTTCTAGTAGATCAGGGCACAGAGTTCTCTGAGGTGCAGCCATTGATTGACGTTTGTGCTGAGTTGGTTTCATCTGGTTCCCCCGAATGCAGGGATGAATTTTTGCCACCATTTAGTGCAGACCAGGTAGAGTCCCTGGTGTGGTTATTAGAGGATGATGTGGGTTACTTTCTGGAGCGTTATTCCACATGTTCACCACAGACACTAAGAGATTGTATAAACGCAGTGCAATCATTGACCAGACAGGCTTTGTGTAAGCTCAGCTTTGTTCAACCCATACTGAAGACATGGACAGATTTGTTGCACCCAGCCTCAGTCAGCTTACAAAGACCCAGTCCTGCTTCTAATCTATTTCCTCAAAACTCTATTCCTGCATTCCCAACAGCTCCTCCTGCCCTGCTATCTACCGCATGTCAGTCCCCTGTTCCCACTCGCTGCACCTATCCTGCCTTTAACCCTGTAAAAGAGCCCTCTGTAGCAACTGCTCCCTCTCCTGTTCCATCCTCCAGTTCTTCTCTGTCTCCAGCTGCTCCATTCGTTTGCAGACCTGCGTTTACTTGCAGTGCTCCAGTAGTTAAAACCAGAAAAAAGCGAAAATTCTTTCCAACCAGTACCATCCTGCCAGTATCCAAACCGGTGAACCTGCCTTCCGTGGTTCAGCCTGAAGCCTCTACTCGGCCTGAAGCCTCTACTCGGCCTGAAGCCTCTACTCAGCCGGACGCCGGCATTCAGCCTGATGCCGGCATTCAGCCTGATGCCTCTACCCAGCATGATGAACTGATCCAGCCTGATGATCCTATTAGGCCAGTTGACTCGATGCCCGCTGTTGATCCAGATGATCCGGTACCTGATCCGGTGCTCGCTGTCGTGCCAATTGACTCAGAGCCTGCTGTCGTACCTGGTGACTCGGTGCCCACTGCCTTGCCAGATGACGCGGTGCCCGCTGGCGAGCCAAATGACCTGATGCCTGGTGACCCAGTGCCCGCTGTCATACCTGGTGACCCGATGCCCGCTGTCGAGTCAGACGATCCAATGCCTGGTGACCCGGTGCCCACTGCCTTGCCAGATGACGCGGTGCCCGCTGACCTGATGCCTGGTGACCCAGTGCCCGCTGTCGAGCCAGACAATCCGGTACCTGATGACCCGGTGCCCACTGTCGTGCCTGTTGATTCGGAGCCCACTGCCTTGCCAGATGATGCGGTGCCCGCTGTTGAGCCAAATGACCTGATGCCTGGTGACCCGATGCCCGCTGTCCAGTCAGACGATCCAATGTCTGACCCAGTGCCCGCGGTCATACCAGTTGACTCGGAGCCCACTGCCTTGCCAGATGATGCGGTGCCAGCGGTCGAGCCAAATGACCTGATGCCGGGTGACCCGATGCCCGCTGTCCAGCCAGACGATCCAATGTCTGACCCAGTGCCAGCGGTCATGCCAGTTGACTCGGAGCCCACTGTCGTGCCAATGTCCTGCCTGAGGGCCCGAGACCTGCCGCTCCGCCTGGGGGTCCGATGCCTGCCGCTCCGCCTGGGGGCCCGAGACCTGTCGCTCCGCCTGGGGGCCCGGGACCTGTCGCTCCGCCTGGGGGCCCGAGACCTGTCGCTCCGCCTGGGGGCCCGAGACCTGTCGCTCCGCCTGGGGGCCCGAGACCTGTCGCTCCGCCTGGGGGCCCGAGACCTGTCGCTCCACCTGGGGGTCCGGCGCCCGCCGCTCCGCCTGAGGGCCCGAGACCTGTCGCTCCATCTGGGGGCCCGAGACCTGTCGCTCCGCCTGAGGGCCCGAGACCTGTCGCTCCGCCTGGGGGCCCAAGACCTGTCACTCCACCTGGGGATCCGGCGCCCGCCGCTCCGCCTGGGGGCCCGAGACCTGTCGCTCCGCCTGGGGGCCCGAGACCTGTCGCTCCACCTGGGGGTCCGGCACCCGCCGCTCCGCCTGAGGGCCCGAGACCTGTCGCTCCACCTGGGGGTCCGGCGCCCGCCGCTCCGCCTGAGGGCCCGAGACCTGTCGCCCCGCCTGGGGGCCCGATGCCTGTCGCCCCGCCCGGGGGCCCGATGCCTGTCGCCCCGCCCGGGGGCCCGATGCCTGTCGCCCCGCCCGGGGGCCCGATGCCTGTCGCCCCGCCTGGGGGCCCGCCGCTCCGCCTGGGGGCCCGATGCCGGTCGCCCCACCCGGGGGCCCGGTGCCTGCTGCTGCGCCCGGGGGCCCGGTGCCTGCTGCTGCGCCCGGGGGCCCGGTGCCTGCTGCTGCGCCCGGGGGCCCGGTGCCTGCTGCTCCGCCCGGGGGCCCGGTGCCTGCTGCTCCGCCCGGTGACCCGCTGCCTGCTGCTTCGCCTGGTAATCCGATGTGCCTCTGCCCGGAGTCCAGCCCGATGTGCCTCTGCCCGGAGTCCAGCCCGATGTGCCTCTGCCCGGAGTCCAGCCCGATGTGCCTCTGCCCGGAGTCCAGCCCGATGTGCCTCTGCCCGGAGTCCAGCCCGATGTGCCTCTGCCCGGAGTCCAGCCCGATGTGCCTCTGCCCGGAGTCCAGCCCGATGTGCCTCTGCCCGGAGTCCAGCCCGATGTGCCTCTGCCCGGAGTCCAGCCCGATGTGCCTCTGCCCGGAGTCCAGCCCGATGTGCCTCTGCCCGGAGTCCTGCCCGATGTGCCTCTGCCCGGAGTCCTGCCCGATGTGCCTCTGCCCGGAGTCCTGCCCGATGTGCCTCTGCCCGGAGTCCTGCCCGATGTGCCTCTGCCCGGAGTCCAGCCCGATGTGCCTCTGCCCGGAGTCCAGCCCGATGTGCCTCTGCCCGGAGTCCAGCCCGATGTGCCTCTGCCCGGAGTCCAGCCCGTTGTGCCTCTGCCCGGAGTCCAGCCCGTTGTGCCTCTGCCCGGAGTCCAGCCCGATGTGCCTCTGCCCGGAGTCCAGCCCGATGTGCCTCTGCCCGGTGTGCCTCTGCCCGGAGTCCAGCCCGGTGTGCCTCTGCCCGATGTGCTTCTGCCCGGAGTCCAGCCCAATGTGCCTCTGCCCGGTGTCCAGCCCGATGTGCCTCTGCCCGGAGTCCTGCCAGGTGTGCCAGTCTTTGATATCCCGCCAGTTACCAGACCCGGGCGGTGGAACATTTTTCCCAGCTAGGACTGTTTGGAGCGTCCTGAGGCCGCTCCTTGAGGGGGGGGTACTGTCAGGAATGGACTGGCCAGCAATGGTGGGACTCACCTGCCTTTTGATCTGCAGTACCGGGGCTGGCCAGCGGGTGCTCCCAGCAATCAGAGACTCAACTTTGCAGCCAGCTAACACCTGGAACTGATTATGCTGGGGTATTTAAGGGATGGCCAGACCCACAGACTCTGCCTTGGTGTTGTGTTTGTCCTGGGCCCTGTATCTGTCCTGCATCCTGTTTCTGTCCCTCTGCCTGACCCTCTGTACTACGCTGCTTGTTACCTGTTTTGATCCCTGGCTTGTGACCCTGACCATCCCTCTGCCTGACCCTCTGTACAACGCTGCTTGCTACCTGCTGAACCTGGCCTGTGACCCCGACCATTCTCTGCTTGCTCCCCCTGTACCTACCTGCCCAATTGATATTGACCCGGCCTGCCTGACGACGCTTGCTTGTATGTACTGTTATCTGTGGGTGATTGGTTGGGTTTGTTTGCACTGTATTATGTTTAGTATTGCACTGCGTTTAATGTTTGTATGGTTAGTGTTAATAAATTGTATTGTTTATCACATATCTGAAGTCTGCGTTTCCCTGCATCAGTCACACACCTCTGGTCATACCTGGGAGCCCTGACAAAAGGTCTCAGCAGTAGATCTTACACAGCGATCTAGGTGGTAGGCCTAAAATCCAGTGGGTATAGGCCTCTGGGGGCTTCTGTTAACCTTTTAAAGGTTGTGAAGGAAAAGAACAAAGGAGTGGGCTGACTCAACCTCAGATGGTAAGTCCTAGCAACTGAAAAATGGTATCAGAATCTAGATTAAATGACAACCTAGAATATGTGGAAGGCAGGGTTGGAGAGTGCAGCAGGGGAAAAGGGGGTAAGGGAAAAAAGGGGGACACAACAGATCACAGACTGTGGTACAAGTCCAATAACATTTACCCTTTACCATGTGATCACTGTGACAAATCACAGCAGATCAAAGATTTTGGTATAGGGCCATTGGAATTGACCCTGTACTATGTGGTTGATGTGACCAAATACAGCGATAACACTTGTAAGCAAAGGCTACATGATGTAGGTTTTGAAATGATTCCTCTTACAGTGGTCAGCTGTGGGAAAAGTGTTCATTACAGTGATCAGCTGTAAGGGACCGCCCGGCGGTACCACTAGCGCTCCACTGATCAGGCGTCCCCAGAGCACGGAATCTAAGCCCCAGAGTACTTGTTCACCAGGGCCCCTGATAGTGGGGATGGACTTGGAGTACCCTGAGACCAGGTCGTGACTACTGAGCACGCCCGTCAGTGGTAGGGGTATTCGCCAGGGGCTCCCGCAGGGGAGAGCCTGATATGAGGAGGTCGGGTGACCCCGATGGGATGGATGGATGGCTGAGCAGGTGCAAGGTCAGACGAGCTGGGTCGGTAGCCGTGGGGACGGTACGGTACAAAGCAGTGGGCAGAGAATAGTCGGGTCACACGCCAGGTCAGTAACAGAAAGTCAGATCCAATAGGGGGCATCCGGGAGAGAGGTCAGGCAAGCCAAGGGTCAAAGCAGGAGAATACAGCGTGGTCAGGTACAATCCGGGTCAGCAACTTACAGGATACAGGTTCACAGGATCAGGAATGCAGGTAAGACCAGAGGGCACTGAATGACAGCTCAGAGCCGTTTAAGTATCGCGCACTGCGCCGTCATTGGTGCCAGGTGCGCGCCCGCGGCTCCTAGTGCGCATGCGTGAACCCGGAAGCCACGGCCGGCCAGGACCTAGTGCCCGCGTCCCTGCACAAGGCGGCGCACTGCGCCTGCGCCGGGACCAGCGCCGCGGGGATCCCTGACATCAGCACTGTATTGAACACTCAGAGTGTAAAAAAAGATCCCAAACCCCTGAGCAGTATGGTGACATTGTACTGCTCTGTCTGCCGATCAGAGACATTGGCTGCTGTACTAATAACACTGTATGCCAATGCAGCAGCCAGTGTCTCTGATCACTAAGTACAGCAGTACAATGGCAGGGCACTGCTCTGGTGACTATGATCATTTTTTAACTCACTGTCATCAGAGAAGTGCAGTTTCACTATGGTGACATTGTACTGCTGTGGTTAGGGATCAGGCACAGTGCATGGTTGCTGTGATATCACTGTATGCCAGCACAGCCACCCATTGTCTCTGATCACCGCCACAGAAGTACAATGTCACCAGACCGGTGCAGCCAGTCACATTGTCCCCAAACAACACTGCACCAGTCACAGTGTCCCTTATCACCACTAGACCAATCCCACCGTCACCATAATAGTGCAGCTAGTCACAGTATCCCCAATCACTACCGCACCAGTCACAATGTCTCCAGACCAGTGTAGCAGAAACTGCGTTCCTGATTGCTACCACACCAGACCGGAGCTGTCAGGGATCCTGTCGCCGTGCAGCTGTGCGACGGCAATGGATCCCCTCGGGCCACAGCGGTGCGAGTGCGCATGCGCGGGAGCGTGTGTAGGCACGCATGCGCAGGAGCGTACAAGCGCGCACCTGCACAGTAGCATACACATCACCGCAAGGCGGGCTATTTAAACCTGCAATACAGTGTAATCAATGCCTTCTGGTCTATAACGTCCTGCACTCCATAACCTGATTCTGTTGCCTGTATCCTGATCTGATCTGACTAAGAAAGAATGCCTGCACTGACCTCAGCTATCCCTGACTATCCGTTTGCCTGCTCCCTTGTACTTGATTTGCTTGTTTGATCCTGACCCGGCTTGTCTGACTCTGCTGCACCTACTTACCTGTATCTGCACCTGGCTTGTATCCTAATTGCTGCCATACTTACCTGCTGCTGCACCCACGGTCCTGCACCTGGCCTGCATCCTGGTCACCACCATACTTACCTGCTGCTGCACCCACAGTCCTGCACCTGGCCTGCATCCTGGTCACCACCATACTTACCTGCTGCTGCACCCACAGTCCTGCACCCGGCCTGCATCCTGGTCACTGCCATACCTGCTTGCTGCCACATCCACGCTCCTGGGTCCAGTCCCAGTCTGCATCCTGATTGCCGCTATATCTGCCTGCTGCTGCACCTACGTTCCTGCATACATAAATGGAAATTAGATGGGGCTGGATACACATCATGTTTCTATCAGCTTCTAATTGGGGTGGAGTTGAATGCTCATTTGAGCATCTCCCTATAAATTTAGATCAGCTCATGGGGGAGATCTCTGATGGGGGGCACAGTCTCTGAGGGGGGTGCTGCTTCAGACTGAGTGCGGCTTAGAACGAGTGCATAGAAGAAGCAGTTAAACGCAGCAGTTGAACTAAAGCAGGAGAACTCAAGCAGCAGGAAGACACAACAGCAAGAAGCTCTACTGCATGCTGGAAGACTGCAAGCAAACACCCTGGGAAACCTCTTACATGCCTGAGTCCCACTCTGTGTACCTTTATATAATATGCCCCCTCTTCTCCTTATCACATTACTATCCTCTGTTCCCAAATCTCATTTCTTTACCCCTCTGCTCCACCCCACAACCTGTACATCTCCCCCTCACTGCTATCATCTCCCTACTATTGCTCTCTTCACCTCCCCAAAATGCCTCTTCCACTCCTCCTTCTCATTTTCCTCTCCTCCATTCCCAAAATCCATTCACTATATCCCTCTGCCCCTCCCAAACAATTGTATATTGTGTCCTCACTGCTTCCTTCTCCCCTCTATGGCACCCACCACCTCCTCCTATTACTCCGCTCTCCTACTGACCCCAACACCTCCACTAGTAGTTTCTCACGCTCCTGCACATCCCGCTCCCATGCCACCTTTCTCACCCTTCTCCTCCTCCTAGCCGCGGGGGACATCTCCCCGAATCCTGGCCCTCCACCTCCCTCACCCGCTCAACACCCTCCCACCTCCACGTCCTACTGCAACCCCCGCAACCTAGTATCTGTCCCCCTGCTCCCTAAAATCTCCCCCCCGTTTTCATGTGCACTTCTGAACGCCCGTTCGGTGTGCAACAAGCTTACCGCCATCCATGACCTCTTTGTTTCCCGCTCCCTCAACCTCCTAGCGATCACAGAAACCTGGATCCAGCCCACTGATTCTACCTCCCCTGCTGCACTCTCCTACGGAGGTCTCACCTGGACCCACTCACCCAGGCCTAACGGTCGTAAAGGTGGTGGGGTTGGTCTGCTCCTGTCACCGCAGAGCACCTTCCGAATCCTCCCAAACCCCCCCTCCCTATCCTTCTCCTCCTTCGAGGCCCACTGCGTCCAACTATTCTCCCCAACCCCCCTGAAGATTGCTGTGATATACCGGCCTCCTGGATCTATACCCCGCTTCCTGGATGACTTCTCCTCCTGGCTACCCTTCTTCCTCTCCTCTGAGCTACCCACCATCATCCTTGGGGATTTCAACATCCCTGTCAACCTCGACAACCCAGACACAGCCCGTCTCCTCCACCTAACCTCCTCCTTTGCACTTGCACAGTGCATACAATCCACCACCCACTCTGACGGAAATATCCTGGACCTTGTCTTCTCCAACCGCTGCGCTCCCCACAACCTCACTAACACCCCCTTCCCTCTCTCTGACCACAACCTGATCACCTTCTCTATCTCCTCGTCCTCCAACGCCTACCCCTCCAAATGTCACACTACTACCAGCCATAACCTCCGCAACCTTAACCCTGCCTCCCTCCACTCTGCAGCTGACCAACTCCACGACCGCATCCTCCCCCTGTCCTGCCCCGACTTGGCTTTGACCGCCTACAACAATGCGCTCTCAACAGCCCTTGACTCGCTAGCGCCTTTAACCACACGCAACATCAGACCCCGACCGCTCCAGCCCTGGCAGACTGATCACACCAAAACCCTCAAACGACAAAGTCGTGCCCTAGAGCGACTATGGCGCAAAACCAAATCCCAACAAGCCTTCACCCGCTATAAATCTGCCTTCCGCACCTACACCTCCTCCCTCCATGCTGCCAAACAGGCCTACTTCTTGACCCTCATCAAGGCCCTCTCCTCCAATCCTCGCCGACTCTTCTCTGCCTTCAACTCTCTACTCTCTCCACCCCCACCTCCACCCAGCACCTCACTCACTGCCCTTGAGATTGCCAATCACTTCAAAAACAAGATTGACACAATTCGCAAGGACATTGCCGCAACTCACACGCCCTCTCAACCCGTCCCCTCTCACACAGCTACCCCCTTATCCCCCCTCCCCCTTGACATAACCCGCAGGGACTTCGTCGCTGCTGAAACTCTCTCCAACCCCCTTCACCCTCACTCAGCTACCCCCTCATCACCCCTCTCCCACGGCCCCACCACTGCTCTGACCTCCTCTTCCACCCCACCCTACATTCCTCATACCGAAGCTCCCCCCACACTCCGCACCTTTGACCTTACTACCATCGAGGAAGTCTCCAAGATCCTCTCTGATGCCCACCTCACCACCTGCCCCCTCGACCCTATCCCCTCACAACTCCTACGACCTTCCTCCTCCTCCATCCTACGCTCCCTCACCCACATCTTCAATCTCTCCCTCTCCTCAGGCACTTTCCCCTCCCCTCTGAAACATGCACACATCACCCCCATACTTAAAAAGCCCTCCCTGGACCCCAATGACCCGAACAACCTCAGACCCATCTCCCTGCTCCCATTTACATCTAAACTCCTCGAGCGCCTAGTCTACACCCGCCTATGCTCTCACCTCAACGACAACAACCTCCTCGATCCCCTACAGTCCGGCTTCCGTCCCCTACACTCCACCGAAACTGCCTTACTCAAACTCTCCAACGACCTGCTAACCGCCAAAGCAAATGGCCACTATTCAGTGCTCCTACTCCTTGACCTCTCTGTGGCCTTCGACACAGTCGACCACCCCCTCCTCCTCAAAAAACTACACTCCCTCGGCCTCAGAGATTCTGCTCTCTCCTGGCTCTCATCCTACCTGTCACAACGCTCTTTCAGCATTACCTATAATGCTACCACCTCCCCCTCACTCCCCCTCTCTGTTGGGGTCCCTCAAGGCTCTGTCCTCGGGCCCCTTCTCTTCTCCATCTATACCTCCTCCCTTGGCCAACTCATACACTCTCACGGCTTCAATTACCACCTCTATGCCGACAACACACAAATCTATCTCTCAACCCCCCACGTCACCCCCTTGGTCTCAGCCCGAATCACACACCTATTGAGCGACATATCAGACTGGATGTCGCTCCACTTCCTTAAATTGAATCTCTCCAAAACCGAGTTTCTTGTCTTCCCCCCAGCCCGGACACCACCCCCCATTGATTTCTCCGTCACATCCAACAACGCTACCATCAAACCCGCCCTGCAGGCCAGAGTACTGGGTGTCATTCTGGACTCCAACCTATCCTTCCAGCCCCAAGTCCAATCTTTAACAAACTCGTGCAGACTCCACCTCCGCAACATCGCCAAAATCCGCACGTTCCTAACCCCAGAAACCACTAAACAGCCCATCCACTCCCTCATCATATCACGACTCGACTACTGCAACTCCCTCCTCACTGGCCTGCCTCGCCGCTGGCTATCCCCGCTTCAGTCCATCCTGAATACGGCTGCCAGACTCATTCACCTTTCCAACCGCTCTGTCTCCGCCACCCCCCTCTGCCAATCCCTCCACTGGCTTCCGATTGCGCAACGGATCAAATTCAAAATCCTAACGCTGACGTACAAAGCCGTCCACCATACTGCCCCGAACTACATCACTGACCTAATATCCAAGTACCACCCAGCACGCACACTCCGCTCCTCACAAGACCTCCTTCTCTCTAGTTCCCTGGTCTCCTCCTCCCATGCCCGCCTCCAGGACTTCTCCAGGGTGTCACCCATCCTCTGGAACTCCCTGCCCCAACCCATCAGATTATCACCTACTCTCCTCTCCTTTAGGCGCACCCTGAAAACCCATCTCTTCAGGGAAGCCTACCCCACCCCCTGCTAACTTGCCGACCTCCTCCACTCTTCCTACCACTCCATCCCCCACAGCTATCTCCTCCTGTGCCACCACCCCCTCCCTCCTAGATTGTAAGCTCGAAAGAGCAGGGCCCTCGATCCCCTCATGTTTGGCATTGTATTGGTATTGTTCTGTCACATGTTCTGTCCCCCTTTGTAATGTACAGCGCTGAGCGAACTATTGGCGCTTTATAAATACTGTATAATAATAATAATAATAATGTTTCTTCTATTCATCAAACCTCCAAAGTATGTCTCTATTACACAAAAAAGTGTTTTTTCTTTTTTAAATGACTTGGCCAGTCATTGTAAAGTCACTGAGAACACAAACCATTTTTTGTCTGGAGTTCTGCTTTCAGATACTCATATAATCAGCAGCACTAGGGTTGTTGGTTTGAATCCTAACACAGTACCACCTGCCTGGAGTCTGCATGTTCTCCCTGTGCCTGCGTGGGTTTCCTCTGGGTACTCCGGTTTCCTCCCACACTCCAAAGACATGCTGGTAGGTTAATTGGCTTCTGTCCAAATTGGCCCATGTATGTATGAATGTGAGTTAGAGACATTAGATTGCACACTCCTTGAGACTGATGTGAATGTACAATAAATATGTAAAGCGCTGTGTACATACAGTGCTATATAAGTACCTGAAATAAATACAATAAATGAGTAATAAATCCTAAAGTGAACTGATATTGATAAAATATGTTGGCTACCATTGCTGACCTCTGAAAATGCTGTTTGTCCATTCTAAGGGACTGATTGATTTGCTCTCTTCACCCAGACAAAACAATATCTGATCACCCTCTGATGTCTTTCCCATCCCCGGTACAGTTGCTCAGTGTGAGGTTTATGTCAGATCTCAGCTGGTTGCTGTCACACTGTGCTGCCTGCAGAGCACACACATATCTGGCTGAGTCCTCCGTCTTCACATCACTCATGTACAAGTGTGTAGAGTTTGTTGTCACCTCACATGAGAACTTTCCATCAGCAAATGGAGCTGTATTGGAGAGACTGCCCTGGTTAGCTTTATGTAGTATGTACTGTGGAGGGGTTCCCGGATAATGACGGTACCAGTAAAGGTAATAAACAGATGTATATGTGGTGAGATAAGAGCAGGAGAGAGTCACATTTCTTCCTTCTTCACCCAACACCTGAGGATCTGTTGTCTTAATAGTGTCAGCCAAAACCTTCACTGCAAGAGAAGACATTCATGTTATGTGATGTGCAGATCTTCATCCAACATCTGATATCACAATGGTAACAGTAATGGAACTAGATTGTGACCAGCTCTAAGGACATAGAAATATAAACATTACATTTTACAGAACATTAAATAAATAAAAGAAAAATACAAAATAAATAACCACGCGTAAATAAACAATTACAAACTAAATAATAGCCAAAAAATGAATAAACATTTACAAAAAAATACATTGAAATACAGCATTTACTGCCATTTCAACACTTTTCAGACTAATAGTAAACAGTATTACCTGGGGAAAGGGCCAGTATAATAAATATAAAGTATGCAAATTTCTTCATGGCTCCTAATGAATCTCTGCAAAGGAGGTGAAAGTCCTATTATGGCACTTGTCTAAAGAGCAAGAATTGAACTCAGCACGTGCTGGAGAAGTGAACACTGAATCTCTCCTCTTTTACAGGCTGCCTGGTTTATTTTCCTTACTATTGGGTCTTTATAATTAGGTAAGGTGAATTCTGCCCTCTGCTGGTAGGAGTGTGGTAGCAAGAAGAATGTTTTATTGAAGAGACTATAACAGATTCTGCCATCTGCTGGTGGAAGAGTGGTAGTGAGGAGGAGGTTTATTGATGGGTCTACAATGTATATGTCACACTGTGCACCAGCTCTGAGAGCACAGAAGTACACAGCAGAATCAGACACAGTCATGTCGTATATAGTTAAGCTGGTAGTGGACTCACTGGTCTCAGATTCAAATTTTCCAGTCTGGAAATTTCCATCATTTCTCATAGAAGACATTGTTTTGGCTCCACGGTAAAGAATATACTGCATCTGGTTGGCATACTGTCTATACCAGAACAGATCTGGCTGATTGCTGTTGGTAGAATAATTACACCTCAATGTCACAGTCTTCCCAACTTCACAGTACATGTGTGCCAGATCTGATTGTATAGAGTTCCCATGGACAGCACCTGTAAACAGTAGATTTATGCATCAATGAAGATATGAATTTAGCTTATTAATAACTAGAATTTTAATAGAAATGAGAGTATTATAAGTATATATAACCTAAATAATAAACTAGGAATGATGTGTGTGTTAAAATCACACTCTTTAATACACATTTCCGTAATAATATATCTTAGAAGACTGAAATCTGAAAAAAAAATCACTTACTTGAAAGGCACCAAACTAGAAATAACTGTACAGATGATTGAATCAAGGACATTATACAGACCAAGAAATTGCTAACTAAAGTGTGCAACAAACAAATTAATTTCTTGCTTTTTTTAATATCACATATGCACAAGCCAGGGATTTCTAAGGAGAGCTTCAAGTTCCCTCCTTCTCATTTACACCTTCTCATGAAATGAAGTAATATTATATCTGTTTGCCTTTAAACTACAAGAGAATTTCAGACACTTGTCCGCCATCTAGTGAGCATTGTCTGCAGTGCAGAATTTAGACAGCATTAAACACGTCACAAATATTTCTTTACCACTTGCCCTCCAGAAGATGGCCATTTTCTGCTGTTCAGCACTGCAGTATTTCCACTGGTAATTGCGAGGTCGTGCAATGCTGTACCCAAACGAAATTTCTGTCTTTTTTTCACACAAATGGAGCTTTCTTTTGGTGGTATTTGATCACTTCTGCGTTTTTTACTTTTAATTTTGAAAAAAAAACAATATTTTTCACTTTTGGTTATAAAAATGTTGAATAAACTCAAAGTTAGTCATAAATTTAGGCCAAAATGTATTCTGCTACATGTCTTTGGTAAAAAAAATAATCTCAATACATGTATATGAATTGGTTTGTGTAAAGGTTATAGCGTCTACAAACTATGGTATATATATTGGAATTAGGTAGCTTTAACTTTCTGACTGCCTATCACATTTCTTGAGGTGCTAAAATGCCAGGGCAGTACAACCCCCCCAAATGACCCCTTTTTGGAAAGTAGACTCCCCCAGGATTTTGCATGTTGGAGAGGTATGTTGATTCCATGGAACATTTTATTTTTTGCCACAAATTTTGCAAAAGTTACTATTTATTTGTTTTTACACAAAGTTGTCACTTTAATGATATATTGCTCATGCATGCCATGGGTATATGTGGAATAACACCCCAAAACACAATTCTTCTACTTCTCCTGAGTATGAGGATACCACATGTGAGAGATTTTGTTGGCAGCCTAGCTACATACAGGCCCCCAAAATCCAATGACCTCCTCCAGGCTTTCAAAGGGCATATTTTCTCAGCCATAAAAAAACATACAGAAGAGGAAAAGGGACTTTTTTAGCACCAAAACTACATAAGAAAAAAAGTCTTATATAAAAAATACCAATTTATTGAACATAATACATCAATACAAATGACATGGACATGATGCATGAAACTTCATTTTTTAATGCAAATGGCGATGATTAGGCTACATGAAACCAAAGAGAAAAATCCCAGCACGTTTCAATTCATTGGATTTATAATTTGATTCTTCTTCAGGGGGAAAAAAGGTGAAAAGCCATAGACAATATTATCGCCATTCATAAAAACAGAAATTCAGAAGATCCTTGCTCGATAGTTCCAGGCATCGTCTATACAAACATACCCCTCCGTGATCCTCTTTGGTGATATGTAGCCTAATCATCACCATTTGTATTAAAAAAATTATGTTTCATGCATCATGTCCATGCTGTTTGTATTGATGTATGTATGTTCAATACATTTTTATTTTTTTATAGAAGACTTTTTTTCTTATGTAGTTTTGGTGCTAAAAAAGTCCCTTTTTTCTTCTGTTAAACAAAAACAGGACGGAAGAAAAACAGATGTAAACGGATAAAAAACTGATGTAAATGGACAAAAACTGATGTAAACAGACATAAAAACTGATATAAACAGATGAAAACAGATGTAAACAGATGAAAAACGGATGTAAAATGATGAAAAATGGATGAAAAACTGAACTGAACTGATGAATAACTGATTTAAACTGATGTGTTTTTTCTTGGAAAAAACGTGAGTGAACTGATTAAAAAAACAATGTGACAGGGGCCTAATGCACATGTGCAGCAGTGCACTACAATGCTACTGTGTGTTGTAGTGAGCTGCGTTTCAAAAAATTGTGCATGTCCAATTTATTGGCGGTTTTGGTGCGTTGGCAGTCCTTTCATGTGAATGGAGTGCCTTAGTACAACACCTGTTAAAACACAAAAATATGCAAATGAAACACAAGGCAATCAGACACCAAGGCATCAATGGGCTGTTCTTGTTTTGATGGTGGGGAATGCAGGTTCCACATTAAAATGTTTTCTTTAGCTGCTATTTTATTATACAGATCTGGTATTTATGGTATTCCTCACCCCAGTCCTGCCATGGTTTACAGAGGGGCGTTTTCTGCAACCAGTTTTGACCCAGATTTGCTAATAAAGGACATCCACAAGTCTTTTCTGATCTCCTATCAGTCCATTCGAAGAGCCACTGGTTTGAGAATGTGGTGACCAGTGGAGAAGTGAACAGGTAAGGGGTCCTATACTCTCTTTATCAGTTTTCTTTGGGAGCAGTGATATATTTAAACAAATCAGTCAAAACTGGTATTCAGCTTGGCAACTCAGACCAACACTGTGGTTAAGATGAAACTCCATTAAGTGAGTTTCCAGTAATTTGCTCATCTCTACCTGCACTTGTCCGAAGACAAATAAATGATTGAATATTCACAGCAACTACTAAGAAAAATCTGCCTGTGTATTGCCTGCTTTAATGTTCACAGGCCCTGCCACATTTAAGAATTCTTCATTTGCAGCCTTTAACTGGATGGTACCAGGGCCAAAACAAATGGGTCACAAGCAAAGCCAGATCACAGTTTTAAAAACCAGGTTGAAACAACGTTGACATTGTATTTGCTGTTTAGTTTTATGCTGCCATTGTTGAGGATGCAGTAATAAAAATCAGCATAAGTTTGGTGCTGTTTTCACTGTTCTTTGCCTGGACACTGGGGAAAATTACATAAAACAGCTGCTGTCAAAGTGATCCGAATACGTAGCAGTTCACTATTTATATGTAGAAGAACTGCTAAGTGCTTTTGTATTCCAGAGAGACAGTGCATCGAATTTCTCAACAAGGTAGTGTCAATTATATTTTAATTTTTGCACACCATATTCTCTGTAAATAGACAGGAAGAGAGTAGATATGGTATTACTTTACCTGAGTATAAGGCCTTATTCACATGGGGTGTATCAATGCATATGTGAGGCCATGTTTACTTGCCCGGGGATGCACAGTTGCATCCCTGTGCAGGCAGTCCCATTCATTTCAATGTGGACACAGCTGTTGCACGCAGTTTGACATCTGTGCAGGTGCAAGTCCCCAAATGCACACTGTGTGAGTTTGGGAACATGCACCCGCGCCTGTATGGATGTCAAATTAGGAGCCGTGACTATGTACTTACAGCTGCTGTGTCCCAACTGACATCAATGGGACTGCTTGCGTGGGAATTCATGGAACACCTGAGAACGCCGAAGAGGGTAAACATGGCCTTGTGCGGGCATATGAATTGATACGCCCCATGTGAACAATGCCTTAGGTATTGAAATGGATACCTGACAATGCACTGCCACTGGACAGAAAAGTCATGATGTCTAAAAAGGCTAAGGTGTTGAGTCTTGTGAGCTACTATGGTGTATGTAAAGTGCTAAGAAATATTTAAATATTCAAATGATACTAAAATTGTGATATACAAATAAAATTAAATAAAATTGTGTATAAAACTGTGAACAATGTGGTTCACTTACCCTCTACACATACTCATATCATTGTGTCATATAAAATAGAATAAAAAATAGTGTTGCGCTCCACTACCAATTGCAAAAATTATGAGTGAATATATATTGAATAAATAAAAGTCCAGCATCAAAAGAATATATGTCATGATATCACTGTAATTATAGTGCAGTTCAACAAGCATAAAAAAATATATTGTGCACCTTCACTGGTTGTGCTTTCACCTGGTTTATATGACCAAACCATTAAGTGAGGTCAGAAAAAACTTGTGTCCCTTTAATTGGACTCAGTGATAAATGAATTGGATTATCCCTCTTTCCCTGGAATGGATAGATAAAGGGAGTGTTCCCTCTTCCCAGCAGGGGGTCCCCTCGCTTCCTTAGGGATTTTCCATAGGTGTATTGGCCATGAAATTTAATAAAAGAATATAGTGCCTTATCCTCTTTAAAATATATTTATTTAAATAAAGTAGTGCACTCACATGTATTACAAGTTAAAACCGCATTAAAAGTTAGAATTTGAATCCACAGTAAGGTTTTTCCAATATTTAAGCGTCGTCACATCAGAGCCCCTCCCCTAATGTCTAAAAAGGCTGCTGTTGGGCCCCTTTTTTTAATAAACCATGCTGAAGGTCGTTCACTGCCATTTTATAAAAATGTTCGGGGTCCAAATTCACATTGTAGGAATATTTTGGAATGATATGATTTGGAAAAATATCTGTACATGAGTAAAACCAATGTATTATGGAGCTTGGTAAAACCACCCTAGAAATTGCAAATGGTCTAATCATTGCAGCATCAATTTAGGGTTCTGCTTCCTCTCAAATTGCATAATATAAAATAAATGGAAAATGCACAAAGGCGAGTGAGACATTCTGACTGCTATGTAAATAATAACTAAGTGAATGCAATAATAAGTAAATCCACAGCAGCATCTGTTTGCCATATAATCCAGTTCATAGAGAACTAATTGTTTTTACACCAATAAAACTACCTGTTCCTGATTTAGTCAAGCCTTTGCAACCGTTTTGCTAACAGTACCAACACCAATTACAAATTCAGGTAGTTCAGGCAGTTCTCACTACCACTATAAGAACTGTTGCTATGGCTGATTCAAAATGGATAACTGTTGGTTCACAGATTAGGAAACTGGCAATAATTAAAATCAGCTCTGTGCTGGTGTACGGAAACCCCAGTACTCAAAGTGGGGCATGGGAATTCTTGAGTTTGATACCTTCCTTCACAGGACTTGTGGATGAGAACTGCAAGCTGCTTTATAGCAACCTGGGACTCTCCCTGGGCCCTGTTTAGCTGCCAGCCAGGAGATTTCCTAGAAGAAAGCTGAATGTAAACAAAGGGGCCAGGGATCCATGTTTCGGCAATGACAAGTCACATGGTAGGTGGACCTGATCAGGAAACTAGTCTCAGTGTTCCCCATCAGTCTCCACCCACCCATTTCACTGCTGCCGACTGCTGTGCGCTGTCATTTAAAAGCAAGGCGGACCTGATGGAAAACTGGCTCTCAGTTCCCCATCAAGCTCTACCCACCCACTACGAAACTCCTCAGGCATTTGTAATGGCTGTGTGATGGGTCCAATGTCCGGGGAGGAACTGCACTGAAGATGGATTTTGTCAGGGATCACCCATTGACAGCCGGGTCCCTGTCAGCTGTGGTGGTGCGCATGCGCGGGAGCACCCGGTTACACGCACGTGCACCGGCATGCATGTCATCGCCAGGCGAGCTATTTAAATCACCAGTACACTTTAGCCTATGCCTTCTGGTCTACAACGTCCTGCACTCCATAACCTGATTCTGATGCCTGTATCTGATCTGACCCTGACTACGAAAGAACTCCGCTTGCACCGACCTGGCTTATCCTCTGACTATCCGCTTGCCTGCTCCCTTGTACCTGATCTGCCCGATTGATCCTGACTCGGCTTGTCTGACGCTATCTCTCCTGCCTGTAACTATTACCTGCATCTGCATCTGGCCTGTATCCTGGTTGCCGCCATACCTCCCTGCTGCTGCACCTACATTCCTGCATCCGCACGTGGCCTGTATCCTGATTGCCGCCATACCTCCCTGCTGCTGCACCTACGCCCGCTGGAACGATTATGGAGCAAAACCAAATCTCCTCGAGCATTCTCCCTCTACAAATCCGCCTTCCTCACCTACTCCTCCTCCCTCCACGCCGCCAAAGAAGCCTACTTCGTAACCCTCATCAACACCCTCTCCACCTGTCCTCGCCGGCTCTTCACCACTTTCAACTCCCTACTCTCTCCCCCACCCAGTACCTCACTCACCGCCCACGAGATTGCCAATCACTTCCAAAATAAGATTGATGCAATCCGTAAGGACATCGCCAATGCTCAACCTACCTCCCCACCTAGCCTCCCTCCCACTATAACCCCATCAACTCTCCCCTCCTCTGACCTCGCAACCGCCCTACTCCCTACCACACCTAACATCCCACACACTATAACCTCCCCAACACTCTGCTCCTTGAGCCTTGCTACCACTGAGGAGGTCACTAAGGTCTTCTCAGAAGCCCGCCTCTCCACTTGCCCCCTTGACCCTATCCCCACACAACTCCTCCGGTCACCCTCCTCCTCCATCCTACGCTCCCTCACCCAGATCTTCAATCTCTCCCTCTCTACAGGCGCATTTCCCTCTGTTCTGTCCCCACATGAAGGCGAATGAAGGTATAACTGACAATAGCTGTGTAACTTCCTACCTTCGTATCCAGGCAGTGGAGCAGACCGGACCGGCAGATGCTCAGGTTAGATGGATCCAAACGTATACATGAGAATGAAATCAGCGTGGGTTTATTTGGTCCAAAATACAGCGACAAACAGTGATACAATACTGTAAGGTAGTAGAGGTATTGATGCTGTCCTGAGGCTAACTGCTGGTCAAAAACTGATGCCTTCACAAGCCCAGGGTATTGAATGTCCTGTCACACAGCTATATAGCAGATAAAATGGCTGCAGGAAGTGACCAGGACCAAGGCTTGCCTAAAACCACGCCCAGCAGAGGAAAAACTTACTAGCTATAACAGAGGCATGCAGCATGCAAATTCTGGCCAGCAGATGGCAGCAACAGATCAAGACATAGAAACAAACATGGTGAAATAAGAATTGGTGATACAATGCACAGTTAAATAACAAATATGAGGGGAACAGCACACTCCCCGTCTGAAATTCCATAAGGGATTTCACTATGACGAATGTCCATAAAATATAAAACAACCTGTAACAAAGAACATGTTAGAATGCAATAAACATAACAATATAGTAGATTCCGAGTTGGAATAGAGAAGAACCACAAAGTTCAAGTTCAGTAGAGTTCACCCAGCAGGAATGTTCTCGATGGGTAGTATCAAAATGAGTTCGTTAATTGGCCTTGCAAACATTTTAAGCTCACCCTTTCTGAAGATCTTCAACTCCACTTTACGGACCTTGCCATCCTTGCTAGGAAGAACCTTTGTAATTAGTCCCATAGGCCAGTCAGTCCGTACGGTTTGTTGCTCCTTCATCAACATGAGGTCACCTTCTTTTAGGTTTGGTTTGTGGTGTTGCCACTTTCTTCTTCCTTGAAGAATATTGAGATACTCCTTTCGCCACCTGTTCCAGAAGTAATCAGCTAGGTATTGTACACGTTTCCAGTGTTTTTGGTAGATATTCGCATGAGTAAATTCTCCACTAGGCATTAGTGTAATCTCAGCTTTTTGGGTAAGTAGAATAGCTGGAGTCAGTACAGCTGGTGTTTCAGGATCCATAGATACTGGCACGAGGGGTCTAGAATTGATGATAGCTGAAACTTCAGCGAGAAGGGTGACTAGAGTCTCATGTGTGAGTCTTGAAGAGTTTACATCCATCAACATAGAATTCAAGATGTTGCGTGAGATTCCGATCATTCTCTCCCAGGAGCCCCCCATGTGGGAACTATGAGGAGGATTGAAAATCCAGGTGCAACCCTTTTCCGCCAAGTGATCTTGAATGGATTTGGTGTCTATGTTCAGTTCTCTACAGGCTCCAATGAAGTTGCTTCCACGGTCAGACCTCAACTGTTTCACTGGTCCTCTGATTGCGAAGAACCGTCTTAAGGCATTAATAAGGCTGGATGTGTCCATGGATTCTATGACCTCTAAGTGAACGGCTCGCACACTCATGCAAGTAAATAGTACAGCCCAACGCTTACTGTTTGCGTGACCGCCACGGGTCCTGCGTGCGGACACCATCCATGGCCCGAAGACGTCTAGGCCAACGTAGGTGAAAGGCGGCTCTGTACATAGTCTGTCCGCAGGCAAATCAGCCATTTGTTGGTGTAGTTGTTTTCCTCTAGCTTTGCGACAGTGAACACAGTCATGCAATACTTGGGCCACACGTCTTTTCATACCTATAATCCAAAGGCCAGCAGACCGTAACTTGCCCTCAGTGATTTGCCTGCCCTGGTGTTCAGTCTTTTTGTGGTAGTGTCGGATCAGCAAGACGGTGATATGGTGTTTGCTGGGAATGATGAGAGGATTTTGATCTGCAACTCTTAGGTGGGCTTGATTCAAACGACCACCAACTCTGAGCAAGCCAAAACTGTCAATAACTGGATTTAAGTTGGCAAGAGGGCTTTTTATTGGAATCTGCTGTTTGTTGTATAAACACTTCCATTCTACATTGAATTCCTCTTGTTGGACGTGACGTATTATGATGGACTCACTATGAGAGATGTTCTCCGCAGAGAAGGGTTTATGGCAGACGTGCCAACCGTGACAATCCTTATCTTTGTGAGTATTGTGATAACATTTTGCAATGTGCACTAACCTTGCGATAGTCCTGACGAGTCTCATCCAACTAGAGAAACGTTCAAAGCGCTGGCAACCGAGGCTGGAGGTTTGCTTTGTTCCAGTGACCAATACACTGACTTCAGCGCGTATTTCTGGATCATTATCCGGATCCTGGATGCTGAAAACTTCCTGTACACATTCGTCCGCCTGTCTTAGCAGAAACTCCGGACCTGTAAGCCAAGTAGAGTTAGTAAAGGAACCTACAGACATAGGTCTAGTGGCATGATCTGCTGGATTAAGTTCGGATGGTACATAGTACCATTGTTCAGGTTTGGAGGACCTCCTGATTCTCTCTATGCGGTTACTGACGTAAACATAAAATCGTCTTGTCTGATTGTAGATGTAACCTAATACGACCTTACTGTCCGTGTAATACTGAACTTCATCTATGTTGACACCTAGTTCTTCTTGTATGAAGTCTGCAATCTCCACTGCTAACACAGTCCCACAGAGTTCAAGTCTGGGAATAGTATGATCAGGCTTGGGGGCTAACTTAGCCTTACCAAAGACGAATCCAACGTGATTGTGCTTGTTGGGTTCTGTGACCTTCAGATAGGCGACCGCTGCTATGGCCTCTGTGGAGGCGTCCGAGAACACGTGGAGTTCCTTCTTTACGCTAGAAGTAAGTGAGGTTTTAATATAGCATCTTGGGATGTGGATCTCATCCAAAGCACACAAAGATTGCTTCCAGGCTTCCCATTTTTGCTCTTTATCGGAGGGAAGTGGGGTATCCCAGTCCTTGATGGTTTCAGAAAGCTGTCTCAGTAGGGATTTACCTTGTATGGCGATGGGCGCTACAAATCCCAGCGGATCAAATAGGCTGTTTACCACTGATAGGACACCACGTTTTGTGAATGGCTTGTCTGCACAACTTATTTGAAAACCGAAGGAGTCAGCCGAGAGATCCCATCTGAGGCCCAAGCTCCTCTGCACAGGTGGACTGTCCAGTCCCAGGTTAATGTCTTTGAATCCAGGTGCATGATCACCTCGCTCGAAGGCTCTCATTACGGTTAGACTGTTTGAAGCAATTTTGTGTAGCCTAAGTTTAGCTTGGTACAACATATTTTGAGTCCTTTTGAGCAGATCGATAGCCGCTTCTTCAGTTGGTAGCGATTTGAGCCCGTCGTCCACGTAGAAGTCTTTTTCCACAAAGTCTTTGGCATCTGTACCATACTCAGATTCCCCCTCTATTGCAGTTCTCCGAAGCCCGTAAGTCGCTACGGCTGGTGAAGGGCTGTTTCCAAACACATGTACCCTCATACGATACTCCATCATCTCTGCGTTGGTGTCATTGTCCTTGTACCACAGGAACCTGAGGAAATTCCGGTGGTCCTCTCGGACTACAAAACAATGGAACATCTGTTCAATGTCAGCAGTGATGGCGACAAGCTCTTTCCTGAATCTCATCAGCACTCCGACTAGGTTATTAGTCAGATTAGGACCTGTGAGGAGATTATCGTTAAGAGATACACCTTGATGTTTGGCGCTTGAATCAAAGACAACCCTAATTTGATTAGGTTTTCGTGGATGATATACTCCAAATGAAGGCAAGTACCAGCACTCGTCGTCCTTCCTCAAGGATGGAGCTGGTTCTGCATGGTTGTTACGGAATATTTTATCCATAAAGGCAACAATGTGTTCTCTCATTTCAGGCTTGCTGTTCATGGTACGCTGAAGAGAGTTAAATCTAGACAGAGCTTGTTCCCGGTTGTTCGGGAGTCTTACCCTGTTAGCTCGGAAGGGTAATGGAGAAACCCAGTGATTGGTTTCGTCTTTAAAGAACTCACTGTCCATTATCTTGACAAATTCTCTGTCCTCTACTGACAAGGCTACCTTATCGTCATCCTTGGTTGTATGAAAGACTGATCTCCCCAAGTTGTCGGCAAAGAGGGGAGTAATGACGTCAGGTAGTTGTACGAGGCCTGGAGACTTCTCTTTCACCTCATAGTGATGAGGACACGGCTTAATGCAAGTTGTGCGTCCATCTGCACGCACGTACGTTTTGAAGGAGTCGATTTTTGGTTGATCTAAGCATACATTTCCTATGATTACCCATCCCAAGTCCAGTCTCTGGGCATATGGCGCATAGTCAGGACCATTACACTGTTGACGCACCTTGTGTACCCTTAGATTGTCTCTGCCGAGCAGGAGTAGAATCTCGGCGTTGATGTCCATAGGTGGGATAACGTTGGCTAGGTGCCTTAGGTGAGGTTGGTGAAATGCAGCTTCTGGGGTAGGAATCTCATCCCTATGGTTGGGTATTTGATCACATTCGATCAGCGTCGGTAAGGGTATTTCCGTATCCCCACTGACAGGAGAAGCGATGAATCCTTGTGCCCTTCTGCCGCTAGTCTCTATGCGGCCCGAGCAGGTGTTTAAGGTATAGGGTTCGGATGGTCCCTTTATTCCAAAGGCTTCAAAGAATTTAGGACCTGCTAGGGACCGGTTACTTTGGTCATCAATGATGGCATACATTTTTACTGCCTTTTCTGGTAGTCCCTCTGGGTAGACCTTGATCAGGCATATTCGGGCACAACATTTCTCGCACTGGCCCTCCCCACATACATCCAAGCATGAGCAGGAAACAGCAGTCGCTGCATTAGCGTAATTTTGGGGCTCCCCGCCATGACTTGGAGCAGGACTGGTGGTGATGGCAGTGGGTGAATCTCTGGAGAGTGGGATTGGGTGCATAGCTGAGGGATGTCTTTCGCTATGACACTCCTCACACTTGATGACAGATTTACAGTCCTTAGCCATGTGCTCCAATGAAGCGCAGCATCTGAAACATACCCCAAGCTCGGTGAGGATTTTCTTGCGCTCCTGTATGGTTTTGGATCTAAACCCTCTACATTTGTTCAGAGAGTGTGGTTTTTTATGAATGGGACATTCACGATTGAAAGTCTTATCTCCTGATGAGGTAGTGTACTGTTTACCCGTGGGTACTGCAGGAGATGGTAGGTTAGTCTTTCTAACACTCACGCTGCTCTTGAAGTCTCTGTGTTTATGCGTGATGCTTTCATACCTTGATGATGATGTTGCTGAAGCTGTAGTGTTGAGCTCCAGGAAGTCGAGGCTGGGATCATTCCTCATCTGGGACTGTTCATCGATAAACCTACAGAAGTGAATAAATGGGGGAAAGGTGATGTCATGCTCTCTTTTGTACCTTGAGACTGATGCCGCCCACTTTTCTTGCAGACTGTATGGTAGCTTCACGACAATTGGGTTCACTCCATGAGCTGTATCCAGGTAGCACAGCCCGGACAGACGAGGGTCACCCTTGGCAAGCTCCAGTTCCATGAGCAGATCACTTAAATCTTGAAGCTTCTGGACATCCTTGAGATTGATCCTTGGAACGTTCTGCAGTCTCTTGAATAGGGCCTTCTCTATTGCTTCTGCACTGCCGAAGGTACGTTCAAGTCTCTGCCAGGCGGCAGCGAGACCTGCTTCTGCTTGTCCCATGTAGACAGTTCTGAGGCTCTTGACGCGATTTGTGGAGCCTGGGCCCAGCCATTTGATCAAGAGGTCAAACTCCTGCTCTGCGGTTAGGTTGAGGTTAGCGATGGCGGCCTTGAAGGTTGCCTTCCAAGCTCTGTAGCTCTCTGCACGGTCATCAAATTTTGAGAGACTGGTGTTGATTAGCTCTCTGCTCACCATAAACCTGGCAAACTCAGACATATCTGATTTCTCACTGCTTGTTGCCATGACGACTTGTGATGCCCCTGGGGCGTATGGGCTGCCTGGCGTGAAAGGGTGAGATGCTTCCGGGTAGAATGATGTAGCTGCAGGGTTAAGCTTTCGTTTAGCCTCTGTATATTGTGATGACTGCTGCTTGAGCTGTGGAGGTAGGCCAGAAAACGCCTGATAGCGATCTTTCTGTAACAACCGTCTTTGAGAGGGCACATCCGGGTAACGGTTATTAGGTTGCTCGGGTGCTGTGGGTGGCACTGGTACCGCAGGTAGAGCTGACTTGGAGGTTTCAGTGTTGTCGGCTTGGACGGTACTACAAACTGGGGGTGGCGCAGATAACTGATTCAGTACATAGTCACTGGTGCGATCAACTGGATCATCTATCTCCTGTGGTAGCGAGCAGACTGGATCAAGACCTTGGCTCAATGCTTGCTCGAGTAATCTTACTTTAGCTAATGCAATTTCCTCCTGCATCTCTGATTCGAAAATCTTTATTCGAGCCTCTGCTTCCGCTTCTGCCCTCTTGGCCTCTGCTTCTGCCTGTGCCCTCTTGGCCTCTGCCTCTGCTTCTGCCCTCTTGACCTCTGCCTCTGCTTCTGCCCTCTTGGCCTCTGCCTCTGCTTCTGCCCTCTTGACCTCTGCCTCTGCTTCTGCCCTCTTGGCCTCTGCCTCTGCTTCTGCCCTCTTGGCCTCTGCCTCTGCTCTTGCAAGAGCTTCCTTTTCTGTGAAGGAGCGTCTCGCTTTGGATTGCTCTGCGTTTATGCGGGCCTCTAGTAATCTGTCGCTCAAGGCTGAGCTTCTTGAGCACGATGATTTGTATGACCGAGAGGAATGTTTAGATGAATTTGATCTGTGTGATCTAGTTTCTTGCAAATGAGAGATACGGAGTTCCGCTTTACCTTTAACATCCAGCACCATGACGTCTCTTTGTCTGGCTATTGATTCTGCCTTGCTCAGTTCTGATAGGGCTTCATCGATATTGGAGTCTTTTAGAAAGGTTATATACCTTGTGGACAGTCTCTTGTATCTTTCTTGAGCTGTGTCCAGCCGCCCGATGGCAACTTGTAAGCTTGTGGCATCACCTGAGGAGGATTTAAGTCCGGACATGAGGGAGGAAACTCGTTCCCATTGCTCCTCCAGGTTATCACATAGCTCATCTTTCGTGGTGTGATAATTTTCAGTGACCTTTACCGTCGGTTTGAGAGAGCGTCTTGGTCGCACGACTTGTTCTGCTGGAAGTGTGGATTCTGTTCCCTGCCCTTCATGATGATCAGTATCAGGTTGCATTTGCTTTATTTCATCACTGGGGAACTGTGCAAAGTCCTTTTCGGCCATTTTGACTTAAGGTGCGCTGTCTCTTTAAGAAAATGAACTTTTGAATTGGGGGCTGAAAATCGCAGTACAGCTCCGATAGGGCACCTTGACAAAATTTCTAAGATATTTAGAATGAATTGCGGGGTTTTGCGGCGGCCACGGCAGTGTAAGGAACGTGCATAAACAGTACTTCTATTATGCGAGCAAAAGTTAATATAGGACTTTAGGAATGGCTTGGAGGACTTCCAGGCGAGAGTATAGATACTGCGTATGTGCAGTGCTTCCGCATAGGCTTGTGGAACATGCACTGTAGCCGGGCAGATTTGCTGCAAGTGGGCCTGTTGCTAGGGAGATTCCTGAGTGTGGTACTGGACTCTGAGGGAATCTGTAGCGGGGTATGGACTTTAAGGCAGTTTTTGACTGTTCTGTCCCCACATGAAGGCGAATGAAGGTATAACTGACAATAGCTGTGTAACTTCCTACCTTCGTATCCAGGCAGTGGAGCAGACCGGACCGGCAGATGCTCAGGTTAGATGGATCCAAACGTATACATGAGAATGAAATCAGCGTGGGTTTATTTGGTCCAAAATACAGCGACAAACAGTGATACAATACTGTAAGGTAGTAGAGGTATTGATGCTGTCCTGAGGCTAACTGCTGGTCAAAAACTGATGCCTTCACAAGCCCAGGGTATTGAATGTCCTGTCACACAGCTATATAGCAGATAAAATGGCTGCAGGAAGTGACCAGGACCAAGGCTTGCCTAAAACCACGCCCAGCAGAGGAAAAACTTACTAGCTATAACAGAGGCATGCAGCATGCAAATTCTGGCCAGCAGATGGCAGCAACAGATCAAGACATAGAAACAAACATGGTGAAATAAGAATTGGTGATACAATGCACAGTTAAATAACAAATATGAGGGGAACAGCACACCCTCCCCCCTAAAGCATGCGCACATCACCCCCATACTCAAAAAACCCTCCCTGGACCCCACCGAACTGAACAACCTTAGACCCATCTCCCTGCCATTTACTTCCAAGCTGCTTCAGCGCTTAGTCTACAATCGCCTAAGTGCCCACCCTTACTGACAACAACCTCCTCGATCCACTACAGTCTGGATTCCATCCCCTACACTCGACCAAAACCGCCCTACTCAAAATCTCTAATGACCTGCTAACCACCAAAGCTAATGGCCACTACTCAGTCCTCTTATTCCTCGACCTTTCCGCGGCCTTCGACACAGTTGACCACCCCCTCCTCCTTAATAAACTACACTCCCTCGGCATCAGAGACTCCGCTCTCTCCTGGCTCTCCTCCTATCTATCCCAATGCTCTTTCAGCGTTACCTATAATGCTACCACCTCCCCCTCTCTCCCCCTCTCTGTTGGGGTCCCCCAAGGCTCTGTCCTCGGGCCCCTTCTCTTCTCCATCTACACCTCCTCCCTCGGCAAACTGATACACTCCCATGTCTTCAGCTATCACCTCTACACCGATGACACGCAAATTTACCTCTCCACCCTTCGCCTCACCCTTTCAGTCTCCGCCCGTATTACCCACCTACTGAACGACATATCAGACTGGACGTCGCTCCATTTCCTCAAATTGAACCTTTCCAAAACCGAGCTCCTAAATTTCCCCCTATCCCGCGCCCTCCCCCCCCACCCTCTCTATCACAACCAACAACGCCACCATCAGTCCCACCCCGCAAGCCAAAGTCCTAGGTGTCACTGTAGACTCAAACCTGTCCAATTGTTGGCAAACTCATGCAGGCTCCACCTCCGCAACATCTCCAAACTACGTCCGTTCCTAACCCCAGACACTACTAAACAACTCGTTCACTCCCTTATTATCTCATGACTCGACTACTGCAACTCCCTTCTCACCGGCCTACCTTATCACAGACTATCCCCGCTTCAGTCTATCCTGACCTCAGCGGCCAGACTCATCCACCTCACCAACCGCTCCGCTTCTGCCACCCCCCTCTGTCATTCCCTCCACTGGCTCCTGATTGCCCAACGCATTAAATTCAAACTACTAACACAGACATACAAAGCCATTCATAACGCTGCCCCAAACTACCTCACCTACCTGATACCCAAATACCACCCTACCCGTAATCTTCGGTCCTCACAAGACCTCCTACTTTCTAGCTCCCTGGTCTCCACCTCTCATGCCCGACTGCAGGACTTCTCCAGGACTTCCCCCATCCTCTGGAACTCACTACCCCAATCCATCAGACTGTCACCTACCCTCCTCACCTTTAGGCACACCCTGAAAACCCATCTCTTCAGGGAAGCCTACCCCACCCTCACCTAACAGCTGATCTCCTCCATTCCTCCTACCACTCCATCCCCCACAGCCACTTCCTCCTGTACCACTATCCCCTCCCTCCTAGATTGTAAGCTCAAAAGAGCAGGGCCCTCGAACCCCACGTGTTTTGTTTTGTTACTGTATTGTCTCATGTACTGTCCCCCACTATAATGTACAGCGCTGAGCAAACCTTTTAGCATTATATAAATACTGTATAGTAATAATAATCACCTGCCTACAGTCATCTCAACACCCACCAGGCACTTGTGCGACTCCTGGCTCTGTGCCCTCTGTCCCCACTATCAGGGGCTCAGGGGAGTTGTAAGAGGAAATATTATTTTATTTTTGTGTTGTTTTGTTGAACTCAACAAGTGTGTCAAGCGGTCAGCTTGTCTGCTTAATTAAATCTAGGAGTTCCTGTGCCTCACAGGGGGTGACAGATGAGGTTGATCTCAGCAGGAGACACAGACAGCACGGTGTACTTCAGCTGGAAAAATCCAGACGTGTCGGCATTGGGTGTTTCAGGTTTTGGTTGAATTGAAAGGACAATATAATATCCCTATGCTGGTAGAAAGGGGCAGAACATTCAGAGCTTAACTCAGTGATGTACAGAGGAGCTTGTGGCTGCAGGTCTCACGATAAGATGCATTGAACTGCTGAGACATATAGCTCTGTATGGGCTGTGCTTTGCTTTCTGCACTGCTGTGACTTGCAGTTCTGCATTGTCTGTGTGGCTTTCCAGACACTGGGACTTTCCTCTACCTTCTGCTCTCCTGTCAACTGTTGCCTGGGTGGTCTTCAAGCTGCAGCCAGGACAACACAGCTCTCCGAGGACCCGTGATGAGTTGGTAAAGGACCTCTGCCCTCCGGACCTCTTTCTCCATGCCACTCTGCTGGGTCCACTATTGGTTGGTGTATCCCTGAATTGCTGCCCTGTGCTCCTGGACTTTGCTGCACCAGTTTGTGGCCTGCTGCTCACTGGACCCAGATTGTTGATCTTTGACTCTGGACTTAGCTCTGCTGTACTAGAATGCCATCCTGTGCCAAGAACTTAGTCACTGTTGTGCTGGATCCCTGTCCATTCATGCTGTGTGTCCAGTTCCTTGTGTGGATTAACCCCTTGCCTGCCAGAATTCTGATATCTCTGCTGTGTGCCTGGCCTGTGTTGCGGACCTAACCCTTTGTCTGCTGGAGTTCTGCCATCCCTGCTGTGTGCCCAGCCTATGCTACGGATTTAACCCTTTGCCCATCAGAACTCTGCTATCCTTGCTGTGTACCAGCCTTATGTTGGGGACTTATCCCTTTGCCTCCCAGAACTCTGCTATCCCTGCCTTTCAATAAAAGCCTTGTGTGTACTCCTGCTCTCTGTGTGTTCTGCTCTACCCACACCTCCTTCACAAATACATTTTAACAAAGCTTCTTATATATGGTAATTTTACTGATCTATTTGCAGGTTTCGCCCATTCTAATGTATAGATTGATTTGCTCTCTTCACCCAGATAAAAGTAATGTTTGATCACCCTGCAATGTCTTTCCATCCCCGGTATAATTGCTCAGTGTGAGGTTTATGTCACATCTCAGCTGGTTGCTGTCACACTGTGCTGCCTGCAGAGCACACACATATCTGGCTCTGTTGAGTCTTCTATCTGCACATCACTCATGTATAATAATGTAGTTTGCTGTCACCTCACATGAAGCTGTATTGGAGAGGCTGCCCTGATTAGCTTTATGTAGTATGTACTGTGGAGGGGCTCCAGGATAATGATGGTATCAGTACAGATAATAAATATTTCATTTCCTTCTATTTTATTGAGATCTATACAGTATAATGTGAACATGGAAACAACTGTATTTCACCATTACTCCAGAAGACACTCCTCGCTACACCTAAATATAAACCGAATAAGATATACATATAGGAAGTAAACACATAAAGGCAGATGGGGGGTGGGTGGGGTGGGGGGGGCTAAGAAATTTTCTAGAGTGCGATATTTGTGTGTCATCTAAACTTTTTTGCATATGCACAAATGTCACCCTTAACTAATCTTATCTTTGGGACATTTTTCTGAACAGTAAAATAGATTCTATATACAGTGCCTTGAAAAAGTATTCATACCCCTTGACATTTTCCACATTTTGTCATGTTACAACCAAAAACGTAATTGTATTTTATTAGGATTTTATGTGATAGACCAACACATAATAACTCAGGGGGGCTAAATACAAATGAAAGCCATACTTTTCAGATATTTATTTGTAAAACATTTTGAAAACAATTTATCATTTTCCTGTCACTTCACAATTATGTGCCACTTTGCGTTATTCTATCACATAAAATCCCAATAAAATACATTTAAGTTTTTGGTTGTAACATGACAAAATGTAGAAAATTTCAAGGGGTATGAATATTTTTCAAGGCACTGTATATGGAAAAGGTGTCTAGACAGTGGAGCTAATCTCCCCACATAGTGAAGAGGAGAGTTCCGGTGACCTTGAGTGGAGAAAACCAGGCACTAGCTGATTTAAAGGAGTCTGACTGCATAACTTGAGAAAAATTCTCATGGAGGGGAAACCAAGGCAGAGGAAAACAAAAGTCTGGGAAGTATCTGTGCTAGACTGGAGAAAATGTCAGTAGATGTCCTTCCACCTCCAGGGGTAGAAGTGAATTTTCAATGTGAAGAAGGCTTCTGAGCTATTCCGGTGGGCCAGAGCCATAGGATCTGCCACAAAAGGATGAACATGCAGTGAGATGAGCGTGAGAATGGTGACCCCAGAGGAAGAAAGCAGATCGTGCAGATAAGGTAGAGGCGGACAAATTAATTAGGAGGTATAATTGTGAATACTGGGGTAGAAACCACTTTCCCTCTGTAACCACCCCAATGTATTCCTTCAATGTACCAAGGTGTTAGTTGAAAGCATTTACATTTTTCATATGAAAAATTAAGTATACCCCATGAGAATTGTGGCATTTTTCAACGTTTTAACAGGCAAATATTTGATCTTTATTAAAATGGTGCTTACAGATAAACAGTGATATACTTAAAGAACAAAATAAAATATTGCCTTTTCAACCATTTATTAAACGAAGAAATCTATAGATGTAATGATATGCTGTGGAAAAAGTAAGTACACTCTTAGCATCAAAAGATGGCATTGCCTCCTTTAGCATACGTGACTTCTTGTAGGCATTTCATTATGACCACTTCTCCATCCAAAATTAATTCAGTTGCAAAATTTTTGTGGGTTTCCTTGCATGAACTGTTCATTTCAAAACCCCCTTCACAATTCCAATGGAAACCAAATCAGGTCTTTGACTAGGGCAGGCCATAGCTCTCTATTTGAAGCCATACCTTGGTGGATTTGCTAGTCTGCTTCAAATCATTTTAGTGTTGAGAGATATATTGCCAGTTCACTTTCAACTTTTGGATAGATGGCCTCACATTTTTATCTAGCTCACTTACAATACAGAATGTACTGCTTTGATTTACTTCCTAAAGTATGCTAATGACAGTTGCCGTCATATAAGGCCGAGTTATTATCTGCTTAGCCGATGTGGTCACTGGGTGCTTTACAACATAACACTGGGACATTCGCAGAGGCCGCACTAAGGGTGAGCCTATATAGTGATACGCATCAAGGACCCCTGAGTACTGCATGCAGATGTGACTGGGAAGTATCCTGACCTGACCTGATCCGGAAGGCGGATGACCTAAACTATACCTATTGAGATAGGTTACATCTCAAATGCGTGTTTACACGCACTTCTGGTGAGTGCGCATTTCATTTATATTGAGCACCTGCCACTGGAATTAACTCTCCACGCATGCTTATCGGGATCATACAGGATCCTCACGTGGGCAATACATCTGGGACTTTTTTGCACTTTATTCACCTATTGGTGACATCATTTATGCACATTTATTTGTCTATTTTGTTATTTTCCTGATTGATTTGGTATTGCTGATTATTTATACTCATACACTGAGTATATGCTATCGATTTTCTCATGTTGCACATTGTATAACTGTATCTTTTCATTTTCTTATAATAATGATTCGATTTATGCTGCACATTTAGTTTTTAGCGCTGCACCTTTATATTGAGATTTGCATTGGAAGCTTCTGTTTGGTTGCCTTTTTAGGTGTTTCAGCAGCTATTTTTCTTTCGGATAGCGCTCGCATATCTACTTTTTAAATACAGAATGTATGGTTGACTTGATGACTATGAGCTGTCCAGGCTCTAAAGCAGGAAAGCAAATACAAACTTTAACATTTTCATCACCATGCTTTACAGTTATGAGGGTCTTTTGAAAAACTGTCTTTGGCTTGTGGCAAACATGTCTGCTGTTATTGTGACCAAACAAATCTAGCTTTGGTATAAGCCTTCAGCATATTGCTCCAGAAGGCCTGATTCTTGTACTTTCTATATATAGTCAATGGCAAACTGTAATCTTGCTCTAATGTTCTATTTGGAGAGCAAAGGATATCACCTTTATTTGTAAGCACTTTTTGATTCAAAATATAATATTTGCCTGTTCAAATATGTTGAAAAAGTCCAGAGCCTCAATGGGGTGTACTTACTTTTTCACATAATTTTATATACAGTATCTGGCTCCTGGTGGATAGGTTTAGTGTGTTTATCAAGCTTTTCCCAGGTTGTGAACAATTTATGTGTGAGTAGTTTGATAGTAGAGCCTTTAATCCATTCAACTTTAAAATCATATTGGAATTGCAGGAGAGAAGGTAGGTTGGTGTGTATCCAATTTTGTAGGATTATTTATTGCCCACCACTGACATTAGAAATCCATCTTTTGGCTCCCCTGGCCATATCTGGGGTGGGGGGGAAGGGAGTTAAGTAAATTGGTTTGTGTTTTTTCTACTTGTCTCCAGAATTGATTTATTAATGAGCAATCTCATAGTTTACCACATCTGATGCATTTATGAGAGATTTCCATTCTCTCATGGTGATATACCACACTATAATGTTTGTGTTTTAGGTGCATGTTTAAATAAAATAAGTGTGAGTTAAAAAGTATCTCTTGCTGCCCATCTCCATACATATCAACATTAGCACAACTATGGACAGATAAAGTGATGCAAAACCAGACATACATAGGGAGAGTCCTGGATCAGCCAAATACATAGACCAATCACTTGAAAACACAGAAAATAGAAAAAGCCCAATGCTCGCAGGTCTGTTTTTACAAAAGTTTACTTATAACTAATCTTGGTTACATCCACCCTTTTCACAGGGTCCTGGCAATAAGAAAAAAAAAAATCTGTGGGAAATAATTTGCAAGCTACCTGTTAGCACCTGGGTGGCCAGGAAAGGAAGGGCAGCAAGTGTGCAGCTCCTTCTTTAACTATAGCAGGCCAGATGCTTTTTAACTTTGGGAGTACCTTGCATGGGAGGGGGGCAGCCAAGCCCCATCTTGCAAAACTCTGTCTGTCTCCAAGAAGCCACCTTTATAATATGGGGGGCCTCTGGATATCCTGCCCCCCTCCCCCCAGGGGAGTGAATATATTAGTACCCCTTATTACTCACTATTCCATAGGTGATGGCAATGACCAAGTTCCGCAACATGTGTTCATGGTCTATTTGCACAATATTTTGTTTCAGCTGGTGGTTTTGTTCCTTGTAAATATTCTAATTAACCATTTTGCTAATAAACTTCCTTTTGCGTTGCCAACAAATACTTGTATTCTTTTATGTAAAAAAAAAAAAAAAAATCTCTCCAGATAATAAAACCTGACAGAAGTTTTAACCCTATCTGTACCTCTCCTGTGGATCACAGGAGTGCAGTCCATGCTGCACTCCTATAACCCATTTTCAGTTGATCGCAGGGGGTAGGGCAAAGCAGACAGCGGTGACTGACAGTCACCAGCTCTCTGTTCACAGCGCACTGAGAACTGAAGTTTAGCGGTCTTTGATCGCTCAGTTTCTCAGTCTTAGAGCCGGCGGGGGACAGATGCAGCAGCGGACCGAAGCAAGTATACCCATACTTCTCTTTTAAAGTATATTTCAACTCTTGCAGATAGAAAACCCCACTATATGTTTACGTGTTTCCATTTCTAACCTTTTAGAGGTTTCTCATGGCAGGTGTCATGGCTGACTAAGAAGGAGCCTATCCCAAGTTTGTCCTCATTAACATACAATGGAAGAAATCTAGCTACTACAGCTTTAACCCTTTTGTTAGGACAGTGTTCAAATCTAGTTACAATTAATATTGAAGATCTGCCTACATAGTACGCACAGAGTTAATTAGGGCAAAACACAGCTACCCAGCCACTTCGTAAAAGAAAAGTACTTAAGATTTTCTTATTGCAGAGCATCTAAAAATGTAAGCAGCCATTTTTAAATATTTTTTAAGTTATGGGGACATGTAACAAATATAAAATTAGGGGTTACTCCAATTTGGCTGCAAAAGTGGAAATACACTTTAGGGTTTTGGTTAAAGTTGGGATTTAAGGCTACTGCTATTGATTGCCTTAGGAATAAAGGTCCACTCACACACACGTTGCGGTAAACCACAGGTTTCTGTGCATTGTGCCACACAGATTAAATGGACCCCCCTCATCACCAGCTTATCTTCAGACCAGCCTGAGTGAACTAGGCTTAAAAGAAGCAGCTTGATCTTACCCTAGCAGCTCATGTTTTTCTGCTTTGGCATTGTTATGTATTAAGATATTGAGCACACAAGCACCCAACTTGAGCAATCTATTTTCAAGAGTTTTGTTTTTAAGATGGCTTAATACGGTGATCTATTTACTTTAAGTCACATCTGCAATAAATGTGGGCAAAACTTGTGTTGATGCTGCAATCCTCACTTCAATAACTACTCAGGTATCCTAGTCCTCTCATGTATTCTATAAAAAGTGCAGACTACAGAACCTAGGATACCTGTATATGGTACATTTAATATTCCATCATGGTAGGAGTACCTTTGTCAATTCCTGCATTAGGTTGTGCATTTTTGGTTCACAGGAACTCAGCAATGTGAAGGCTTACGCAAAAGAAAACATGTTGTCAAAAACAACCATTCCGATTACACGGCGTTTATTTATGTAACAAAAAAAAACCCCTGACATTGTGAATAAGTCCCATCATGTGTCAAGGAGATGGAGCTGAAGATCACAGGAAATATACATATTGGACATATTACGGGGAGTATATGCGACAACTATTTATAAACAGACGCCCAAGAAAATACTGGATTTACAGTGCCTTGAAAAAGTATTCATACCCCTTGAAATATTCCACATTTTGTGATCTTACAGCCAAAAACATAAATGTATTTTATTGGGATTTTATGTGATAGACTAACACAAAGTGAAACAGAATTGTGAAGTGGAAGGAAAATGTTTTACAACTAAATATCTGAAAAGTGTGGCATACTATATTCAGCCCCCTTTACTCTGATACCCCTAACTAAAATCTAGTGGAACCAACTACCTTCAGAACTCACCTAATTAGTAAATAGAGTCCACCTGTGTGTAATTTAATCTCAGTATAAATACAGCTGTTCTGTGAAGCCCTCAGAGGTTTGTTAGAGAACATTAGTGAACAAACAGCATCATGAAAGCCAAGGAACACACCGCACAGGTCAGGGATAAAAGTTGAGAAGTTTAAAGCAAGGTTAGGTTATAAAAAAAAATATCCCAAGCTTTGAACATCTCACGAAGCACTGTTCAATCCATCATCCTCAAAATGGAAAGAGTATGGCACAACTGAAAACCTACCAAGACATGGCCGTCCACCTAAATTGACAGGCCAGGCAAGGAGATCCACAACTCAGGTGGGAGAATCTTTCCACAGGACAACTATTAGTTGTGCACTCCACAAACCTAGCCTTTATGGAAGAGTGGCAAGAAGAAAGCCATTGTTGAAAGAAAGCCATAAGAAGTCCCATTTGCAGTTTGCTAGAAGCCATGTGGACGATACAGCAAACATGTGGAAGAAGGTGCTCTGATCAGATGAGAACTAAATTTAACTTTTTAGCCTAAAAGCAAAACGCTATGTGTGGAGGAAACGAACACTGCACATCACCCTGAACACACCATCCCCACCATGAAACATGGTGGTGGCAGCATTTTGTGGGGATGCTTTTCTTCAGCAGGGACAGGGAAGCTGGTCAGAGTTGATGGGAAGATGGATGGAGCCAAATACAGGGCAATCTTAAAAGAAAACCTGTTACAGTCTGCAAAAGACTTGAGATTGGGGTGGAGGTTCACCTTCCAGCAGGACAACGACCCTAAACATACAGCCAGAGTTACAATGGAATGGTTTAGATCAAAGAATATTCATGTGTTAGAATGGCCCAGTCAAAGTCCAGAACCAAATCTGTGGCAAGACTTGAAAATTGCTGTTCACTTGCAGCTGTAATTGCAGCGAATGGTGGTTCCACAAAATACTGACTCAAGGGGGCTGAATACAAATGCACTCTACACTTTTCACATATTTATTTCTAGAACATTTTGAAAACCATTTATCATTTTCCTTCCTCTTCACAATTATGTGCCACTTTGTGTTGGTCTATCATATAAAATCCCAATGAAATACACTTACGTTTTTGGTTGCAACATGACAAAATGTGGAAGATTTCAAGGGGTATAGATACGTTTTCAAGGAACTCTACTTATGGACAACATATTCAATTTCACTTCTTCCTTTATTCAAGCATTGCTTGGCCAAATTTGCGTTAGGCATTTTCTGAAGAAGGAGGGCATGCCCCTTGAAATGCGTCAGCAGTAGTCTGATTCATGTGAGAACCCTGTGAGTTCCATGTTTTGGATTACCATCGTGGTTTCTGGGTTTTGTACTACGCTTTCATTCCTTGGCTTTTGCGAATATGAACTTATTTGTTGCTATATTCAATAAATTTTGATGGTAATGCACTAGCCCTTTCACTCTTTGCTCATTTAAGGTTTTAAGGTGCCCCAATGTCAGGAGGGCAGCATTGGAGGACCATTTCTGTTCTGACATCAATTCGATGGTTTTTAATTTACCACCTGGTCAGCTTCCTGAGTAAACCCGAGAGCTAAAGCGTATAAGTGCTGGCTGTCCTATCTGGGTGAGGATAAGCCAATCAGAACACTAAAATTCTCCTTCAAACAATATCTTCTGGCCAAATACCAAGACATTTAACCTGTTTTCCTATATGCTACGATTAAAGGGAAATGCATTTGAATGTCTGATTTTGAAGAGAATGTGTGGGCCCTAAACCAACAACTCAGCAAGTTAATATGGAGCACTTATACTGTAGAATTCAAGATCATCCAATTCACTGCCAATAAACCAAAGCTGGTCAACTGAACATTTTCATCACTTTCTGTAGCCTGTGTACAGCTAGGGCTATGTGGCATGTACATAGAGGTTATTTAGAAACAATGCACTTGTATGTGCTAGTAAAAATGTGAAATAACCACACGAGTCATTTTTATGAAAAATAATTATAATATCATTCAGAACCATAACGAGAGCAGTAATACATGGGGAGCAGTCAGAAATAAAACATCCAAATAATGGTAAAAATGTAAAATTCTCTGGGGGAAGGGAGGTTGTTTCCCTGAGACCTGAGATTTTTGGGGTGTTAATACCCCAAATCTGCACTTGCACCAACTATACACACAGAAAGTATTGCTCCTTCAACATTGCTGTCATAACACGTGCATTCTTTCCAGTCCATGCTCTCTAAAACAATACCACTTGTTGAAGACAGAGTCCTGTTGCCATTAATAAAATCTAGCAGACTGGCATTTCCATTACAACCTGATACTTTTTTTTTCTAAATCCTTCAATGAAACAGTTTAGATACTAAAAAGAATCTCACCATATTGCCTTTTCTCACGTAGATATAACTGCTAAGCAGTTTTACTCCAGCCTAAATAAACCCATAAAAATATCTCATCCCATCACAGGAGAGTCCCCCCTCCCCACCTCCCCAACCCCCATTAAAACCCCCCACAACATGTCAATCAGACTTGAGCTGGTTCCCAGGAGTGTGTTTCCCGGAACAGCTCCCATTCTGCTGTACACGTGATGGCTTCTTGCGTCCAGAAGCTGGGGGGCGCAGATAGAACAGGAAAAGATGGCGATAGCATGGATGGCGAACAGCAAATCGAAGAAATCCATCTGGAAAACAATTTACAATTACTCCAGCCATTTTAATAACAATTTTGCTTCAGTATGTGAAAAATGTAAAATACAAGAATGGGCTCTTATGTAGTAATAAGGACAAATATAAAATGGGCAAACTAAGAAAATGGTTATATTGTTAATGCTGTACATCAGGCAAACACCTAAATACATGGAATTTTAAATCCCTAAGAAAATAGTTTTTATATAAATTATGTAAAGTCACTCTTGTAATCCAGAAACTCCTGTCCTGACAGCACTTCTACCACCGAATCACCACTGCAGGAGGAATAGTAGTGCTGTTGTACAAGGGATTAAAGAAGGCTGGTATAAATACTATATAAAAACTTAAACCTGCTCCCAGCCCCATTCCAAGCCCTATACTAACCACCCTGTAAAGAAAAGTTGTCTATACTTACCTATTCTGAGGGTGCTCCAGTCACGTGATTAGCTCTCAGTGTCGACTTTAGTGTAGAGGAGGTACAGCCGACAAGATGAGCTGCCATCAATGTGGGCACATAACAGATTATATATTTCTAAATATTCCATCTAAATTAGTACACCAAACTTAACTCTCAACTGCAAATATTCGGACAGATGGCTGCAGATTACAAACCGAACACAAGCAACACAACTGCAGTGCATATACAGGAGGCCCTGTGTCACTAATCCATGTTACCTCGGTCAAGTCCTGGAGATTCACGAGGACATAGTTCAGCATATACTTTGCCACTTTCTACAGGAGGTGAACCCACAAGCGAACGCAGAATGGATGAAAAGCCTTCAGCAGACAGCAGAAAGCAGCCATCAGCATCACAGGTAGAAAACAGCTGCAATAGACAGATAAAATTGATCACAGTGGAAAATAAGGTTTTCAGTCAAATATTTTTTAATCAATTTTGAATAGCATCACTTACATCAAATGCCAACTTTGCCAACTCCTCTGCAGAACGTGTAGCATCCTGGGCTGCTAGAACCAGTGAAACTTCCCGAAAATCAATCATTCCACTGGCATCCTAGTGACAGAGAGATCATTACACACATCCACAATTGAAATCATGAAAAGGGTTTACTAAAAGAGACCCTGTCAAGTATTAAATAAAAAGAACAGTTCCCTACAAGAGAAGAGGAAGTGTACTCACCTTTCCAGGGGCCCGGGATTCCTCCCTTCCCTCACTTCACTCTCTCCAGCATACACTTCTGGCACTGTTGGATGACTGTCTTTCACTGTGTTCTGGTCCCTTCCTAGAACTCCTCCATCACTACATAACTTAGCAGAGATGTGGAAGTCAGAAGAAGGTGCCAGAATACAGCAGGAAATACAGGCACCTCACCCCCCCCCCCGAAATTTTAGAATGCCAGAGAGACTGACTGAGGCTGCAGAGCTGGAGCGGATGAAGGATAGAAAACATGTGCCATCTGAAAGGTTAGTATGACCTCTTATCTTACTATACTGGCTTTTAGTCATTTTTTTGAATATCTACGAACCAATCTTTTAAATAAGTTATCCTTATCTGTATATATAATAAATAATAATACAGAGTGATTCCATGACATTTAGCTTATAGAGCAGGGAGGGATCCTCTTTGTACAGGAAACACAAGCTAAACAGTTGAACAGCTGAAACCCCCAAATTCTAGGCTGGAATGGTGAGCCAACCGTGCCCTGAAAGACAGGCAAAACTGAATTTACAGACTGTACTACAGTATACTGTAAATGATACCACCTCAAGGACACCATCAAGTCTAGAACTCCCATGCAAAAACACAGAGTTAGGCAGCTCCTGGACTGAGGAGTCCAACAATGGTAGCATAAAATCCAACGTGTGTCTTGCAGAAGGAAAAAAACTCTGGACGGAGCAGCATCTAGAAAAAGACCTAGATTTTTCTACGATGAGTCAGTTCCAGCGATGACTTCCTAAAGGTCAAGAAACCAACCAAACCCACTAAGAGTCAAAACCTTCTTTTGGGCCTTGGCTGACAGGTTCTAAACTATTCATCCTCTCAGTAAAAAAAAAAAAATTGTCCAATTACCGCTCTATGGGAAAACCCTGTGAACATAGAAATACAGCACAGAGGCTAGCACTTCTGAGAATACTTGAGGCGCAGTGGACAGACCAAAGAGAATGGCAACCAACTTGGCCAAGGAAAACCTCAAGTAGCATTAATGTGCAGACAAGATGGGGATCTGCGAGTGGACATCAAGTTGCCCACAGAATACAGAAGTCCATCAGATGGAAGAAGTGGTTGCAGACAAAAAGTGCCCAGGAAATGGTGAAAACATTTGAGAAAACCCCCTGAAACTTTTCCTAAACTGCAATTAAAAGGGAACTCCCCAACCCGAGAAGGAGTTAGGCCAAAGCAGCATGAAGGGCTTTTAGTCTATGTGGAAAGAATGGCAGGCCCAACAACTTGAAACACGACAGAAAAACCTACTATTATTCACTGGATATCTCACCTACCAAGTACACATCCAAAAGGACTTGGGTGTGGGTGGTTGCAAGAGTAATAGGCTACCCCCTACCGCAGAGAGAACAGAGGACATTTCCTCAAAACGTAAAAACTGTTCGCATGCCAAACAATACACCAAGCTGAAATTTTTACCTGCTTTACAATACAGTTTGTTTAAATGTACCTCCAAAATTGTTTTGAATTATCACATAAAAGGCTCAGACTTGTTATTGGGAAGGCTACTGTCTGACCATGGAGCAAAAGAAGCAAGTGTAGAATTACCAGTAGCATTGGAGGCCAATTCTCCTGACCTGGGTCAAAAACAAGTTTTCCCATTTACTCAGACCTCTGGGAAGGGAAAATGCCAAGAACATACTGCGCCCCCCAGACCACCAACACAGTGTGACCACAAAAAAAAAAAAAAACCCTACGCTGGCTAGACATAAAGACTGCACCCTCCATCTTGGGTGCTGCTGCAGAAGAAGCTGCTTTGTTGTCTTGGACATGGTTTTTCCCATTTCTTCATGCTTAGATGGCAGATCGCATTTGAAAGTGCTCCGTTCACCAAACTGAAACCCATGTGACCCATCCTTTACAGAACTACCAGCAGTTAGGACAGGGCTTACAGAGAAGCAGACTTCAGAAATTGACACCTAAAAGTCAAAAATGGAGCCGAGAGCCTGGAAAAAGCAAGTGGGAACCCTTATGGCAATTGCCACTTTGAAACTGGTAACATCACAAATCAATCAATCACAAATCAACATACATATTTACAGCACACCAGGGTTCTTCAAATAACATCCAGGTGTTTTATTCAAAGCAATCAGATCAGGGTGGAAGAGTCCAACATTTCACAAGACCCCTTTGTCAAGCATATGATTCTATGAAGATTTCTGGCATGCTGGCAATATGTATGTTAAGCTACAAAACAGGACTCAACAGGAATGGATTTACTAGCTCCAGGTCTCTGTTTAGGCCGCTTCTTCCTCAAAATTCCCAATTGTGGAATAGTGCAGAGATCCCCCACAGTGTGCTATCCAAAATTACGTCAAAGTGACGCACCAAACTCCCAAACTGAGGCCTGGGCCACACGTTTTTGCCTCCAGCCTCAAGGTTTCCAGCTTTGGTCTCTGGCACCACCAGCATGCGCCACACAGAGTAGCACTCGCAATTACCCTGGGAAAATTGGAGAGAGGACAGGGCACAAATCCTTCAGAATATAACAAGAAGTCCAAGGAACCAGACACACACACCCCTCCCCAAAAGGGCCTCAGAAGGGAACGCCTCTGACCTAATGGTCTTTCAAGCAGATGAAAACAAATGTCTGCTGCCCCTGGACTGCAGAATACACAACGTAAATTGAGAGATAAGGGGGGGTGGAAGGGGTTTTTAACTGTTCAACTTGTGTTTCCTGTACAAAGAGGAACCCATCATCTCTCAGGTTGCTGTCCTGGAAGATGACTGGGGAAAACTGTTCTTAAAAAAAATTGTGTATTTTGCCACCCTTTTAGTCCCAAGGAGAGTGGTCACGAGGAAAAGAGAGAGGGTGACTCTCCCCAATGGGGAAACAAAAAGCAAAAAAAAAATAAAAATTTGACAGGGCTTCTAATCCTTCCCAATCTCACCCAAAACCAAAATAAAAGTTTAAACTTAAATACACTTGAAGGTTATTTCTAGTATTCTACAGCTAAAGGATTTGGTTTTCTTGTAGCCAACACCAGCCTTCCAGTCACTTTTTGCTCACAGTGTCAATACATAGTAACCACATCGATTTGTCTGATAATTTCATAAATTGCTAGCTGTGCACTTGGCTTAATGGATAAAAAAAAAAAAAACCAAAAAAAAAAACACCTTTCCTGTAGACTTTCATTGCTAACATTTCCTTCTGCCAATGCTAGTTGCTTGGCTGTTATGCAGACACTCTTCAAATAATTCAGATCAATCATACAAGTAAGGACTTTTAACTTTACTCTCACGTTCCTTTCCTGATATGCATACAGTACTTTTTCCTTGTTGGAGACTATGAAAAGTACTGAGGCCAGCAGTTCAGGCAGGCAATAAGTCAATTTCAGAAGTAGGCCAATAATAGCAGCCCCCATAGTTCTTATATGAAAGGTTTACTTAAAGTCTGAATGACTTTTAATGACCAATAGCAAGGGTATTTTTTATCATACTGCAACACTAAACCTTTTACCAAGCACCTTACCTTTGGAAAGTAACTGAAAACTCTAGAAATTACATCAGTCTGGGTGAGACCCAGTTTCTCCGCCAGTTCTTCGAGTCCCACACGAGAGCATACCCCCTCCAGACAGAGGTCAATCAACCCCTGGACACTGTCAAATGAGAACCTTTGAAAGACAACAGAAAAGTCATAATTATGTTGAATCTTGACATCACCATGATCTAATACGTACATAATTCATCTGTATGAGAAATCTTATTGCTTGTTTCTGTGGCAATTATTTACTGGCTAGCACAGGGGTGGGCAAACTTTTTTCTTGAGGGCCGCAATGGGTTCATATATTGGACCCGGGGGCCGGACCAAGAGTAGATGAATGATGTGTATGTGTCATCCATAGTAAGTATAGTAATTCATCCCCCATATAGTAATTCATCCCCCATATAGTAATTCATCCCCCATCTAGTAATTCATCCCCCATATAGTAATTCATCCCCCATATAGTAATTCATCCCCCATATAGTAATTCATCCCCCATAGTAATTCATCCCCCATATAGTAATTCATCCCCCATAGTAATTCATCCCCCCTATAGTAATTCATTCCCCATATTAATTCATCCCCCATATTAAGTCCCCAAGTCCCCCCTGTGTCAATTCACTTACCTTTGCTCCGCGCGTTCCTCTCACCGTGTTCCCGCGCCGTTCCGGTGTAGCATGAAAATCTGTCTCCTATGAGGATCTGTCCCCCTCGACGTATCTGCGCATGTGCCAGTTTCAGGCATTAGCAGCCGATCGGCGATCTCCGGCACATTCGCAGATACGTCGAGGGGGACAGATCCTCATAGGAGACAGATTTTCATGCTACACCGGTCTTCAGGGCGGACTGTGAGAGGAGCCTAGCGGGAGCCTAGCGGGAGCCTAGCTCCGCGGGCCGGATTAAAAGGTCCGCCGGGCCGTATACGGCCCGCGGGCCGTAGTTTGCCCATTGCTGGGCTAGCATCATGACCTGAGATACTCTGTTGTGACTGCAGGCAAATTGTAACTTCAATTAGTTAAAGTTACCGACCAGTCCATCAGATCACACTACTGACAGCATTTTGTGCACACTCAAAAACCTAGGGCTTGTTCACACTGCCTGCAAGCTAAATGCACTCTTTCAGCATGTGGGCAGCTGTCAGGTTTTTTATTTTTAAAGGTTCAGTGAGCCGCATTAAGAGTGACCCGTTTACTTTTTTTTTTTTCTTCTAAAAACCTTAAGTGTCAAAAAACACTTCATTCATGCCTCTATGCAGCAACATGCTGCATTTTACCACACTGCACCTCCCAGCTGCATTGCAATGTGAATGGGGCACATAGAAAATAACAGTTTTCTATGTGTCCTAGCGGTGACTGGTTTTATACAGCGCAGAATGTGTGACTGAGCCCTTTAACTACCAAAACCAGCAGCAGTATTTGTAGGTGTGGACCCCCACCTTTGCACCCAGTTACCAACCCATTTTTTCTGCAACTAAATCCCCCTGACATTCTCAAATATGTTGTAGCTTTCTGCAGGTTAAAACTTGCATAGGTTCCTCCCACCACATTAACTGCTTGACCTTGGTGAATAACTTGTGCCGAATTGTGGGAAGGGGAGAGTAATTTACTCTCTCATAATTGAAAGTTGTACAACTGATGTAGCTTAAAACAAAAATGATATTTTTACCGATCCAAAATCGATAACATCTAACTTTTTAAAACACCATACACAAGTTTTCACTTCAAAACTATTTTGTAGCCAGTGCACCTCTTGACATTCTGAAGCATACACCCAGCCTAACATAAGTTTCATCTGTCAACATCTTAAGCAATGTATTATCTGGTAATAGGCTTTTCAATGCAGATATCGCTCACCCAGCCTTCCGTAGGATTTTTCCCAGTTCCCAAAATTTAGGGTCCAATGGCACTTTTAGGTGTCCTAAAGGTGTTACTGGTGTATCTCCCATCAACTCATACTCGGTTGCTGGTTTGCCAAGAGCTCTAAACGTAAAAACACAGATATAGTTTCATCATGCATGAAATACACAAGGTAAACCAGTGTAACAATTATAATGGTGAAATAGTTATACTCGTTATAAATTTACTGGTCAATAATACAATATGACAGATGTGCCTATCTCCATCCCATTTTCACGGTTTTATTTCAAATTTTTTCGAATTGTTTTTTCTTTGTAAGTCCAGTAAAAGACGGCCTTGCAAGTGCAGTAAAGAAAGAGTTTATTATGCAACTGGACAATGAGGATTTTTTTTCTGCTTGGGAACACAAACACCATGGCCATACTCTACATAATTAATCGCCAACAATGCTGGGATGTGGTGCAATGCTAACAAAAATCAAGCAGTGTATGTCTGATACTTGCATCCCAAGTCAAATCCCCCAGGTTCACCTTCTTATTCACCACAACCAAGTTTTTCACACCCAACTCACTTTGACATTATCTTCTGTACATTGCTGGCATATAATGCAGGATTTGATTTCTCTTCAGGGCTTGGATTGTAAACTGGCAAGAACTAAAATAAAAAAATCATTACAGCAACTACATAGAAATGTTGTGGAAAGAGTCAGGGAATAGAAAGGCAAAATAAGCAGCCATTCTACACTAGTATCCACAAAACAAAACATTTCTTACCTCTATCTCCAGGTTAATGTAAAACTGGGACATTGTAAGCCAAAGGACCTTCAACCTGTAGAAATAAGACGTACAGGTAACAGAAAAAAAAACTAAATAAAAAGAAACAGCTTCGTTAGGTTGGCTGATCCTGATGTGCCAAACAGGTTCAAAGCTGACAAATCATTACCTTACTTTAATAAGGCATACATGAGTATGTATCAACCCCAAGACACCTGTTGCATAAGCACTTAGCCACTTAGACCATCTAATTTATGCCTTCATAGTGATTCAGTTGTTAGTTACAAATCTCTAAAATCCAACTTACCATTCCCAATGGCATTACTTCCCTGTTACCCAAACCAGTAGAGAGATTGCTCCATTGTCGCAAGGAAGCAACTTCTATTAGGGAAAGGGGCATTTACATTACAGGTGTTCTGCTAGAAGTGAAGTATCATCAGCAGAAAAAAAAAAAAAAAAACGAATAGTTTGACATGGCCCTCGAGGTGAAGCAGATCAAATCATCTGCCATTTATTTCCTCAATATGATTTCAAAGGCAAGATCTCTGCTGTGGAGTGAATCTGCTCAATTGGCATTGCAATTAGGCGAGAGTCTCCCTCAATGTTTTAAATGTGAACACTCACAAAACAAAATGTATTTTTGATTGGATGGATGTAGCCAGGGTACAGAGGGTAAAGACAAACTAGAAATCTAGTTCTTCTAGTTACTGTTGACTTTAAAGACAAATTCTAATTTCCTAAAAGGGTAAAAGGTCTATTGACTTAACACTATAGACAGAACAGGTCTGTTGTGTCAGTTTCTGTCCTTCATAATGAGGAAAGAACAAACAGAGGGCGCACAGACCTAGTCTGCCTTTCATAGCCTGTCATTTCAGCGAAAGACAACTTAGGAACAAGTATCAGAAGATGAGAGTGTCCACTCTCTTGTACAGGAACTCAGGTGATCTTCCAATCATTTAACTTTGTGAACCCCTGGAAATTATTGATTTTATTTATCCCAGTAATAGATCAGATAATTTATCAGGAATTGCAGTATCTAAGGCTGTTGTGTGTGCCATTAAAAAAATTATAATTTGGAAACAAACATTTCCAATTTTATTTCCTAGGTTTCAGGCAAACTAATTCTCAAAACGACCACAATTATAATCACTTTTGATCAGTAGATACCGGAAAGAAATTAAACTATGGATGGAAGATAGCTGTGAACTACTCCAGTCTATTCAATCAGGTTTTAACTCAAATGCAGATGGAACGCTCTGAAATTCTCTATTGGTCAGTAAGAGTGGGTTGGTGAATGCCTGCCCAGATTAGTCTGGAATACCTTCGGTAACTATTGGTCTGTTCATTGAGCAAGGACAATCACTTCCCCCAAATCTTCTGATCTAATGTTACCATACTGTATACAATGTATTATATCCTCTCCCAAAAAACCCAAAGCTTTACCTGGTTAAAGCACCATGCAAATAACATCAAATTCATACAAGACTATAATAACAAAATCTAGGTGTGGAGAAAAAAAAAAAAAACTGCAAACAAAAGTTTACTTCCAGAAATATGTGAAATGATCAGTGATAAAGTAGAAAATAAATACACTCACTGGCCACTTTATTAGGTACACCTGTTTAATTGCTTGGTAACACAAATTGCTAATCAGCCAATCACATGGCATCAACTCAATGCATTTAGGCATCTAGATGTGGTGAAGATGACTTGCTGAAGTTCAAACCGAGCATCAGAATGGGGAAGAAAGGGGATTTAAGAGAACTTGAGCGTGGCATGGTTGTTGGTGCCAGACGGGCTGGTCTGAGTATTTCAAAAACGGCAGATCTACTGGAATTTTCACGCACAACCATCTCTAGCCGCTTCCGCGCCGCCCTATAGCACAAATACTGCTACAAAGCGGCACGGCTCTTGCCTGTCAATCACCGGGTCCTGGCCAGTGATTCCATGCCAGCATCTGGCAATCTCTGAGTATCACCGACGGGGGAGAGACCTGTATGTAAACATTATAGATCTCTCCCCAGTCAGCTCCTGCACAATGCTTTGTATAGCAGAGCCATGCAAACCAGTGTGCTTACAGTGTAAAGCACACACAGCCCACATAGTAAAACAGCTCACAGCTAACCCTTTGATCGCCCCAGATGTTAACCCCTTCCTGCCCACTGTCATTAGTACATTGTCAGTGCTTTTTATTAGCACTGATCACTCTATTGGTGTCACTGGGGACAATTAGTTCTCCCCAATGTCAGAATGCCCGCCGCAGTCCCGCTATAAATCACTAATCATCCCCATTACTAGTAAAAAAATAAAATAATAATCCGCATATACACTGCCATTTCACGAAAACCAATTAATTTACACATATTGGGATTTATGTTTAGCAAAGACATGTAGCAGAATACATTTTGCCCTAAATTTATGACGACATTTGATTTAAATTTTTTTACTGGACAGGTTGAAGAGCAAAAAGTCAAAAATATTGTTTTTGTTTATAGCGCAAAAAATTAAAAAAACCCACAGGCAATCAAATACCATGGAAAGAAAGCTCTAGTTGTGGGGGGGGGCGGGAGGACGTAAATTTCATTTGGGTGCTGCATTGCATGACCACACAATTGTCAGTTAAAGTAAATCGCAAAAAATGGCCTGGTCAGGAAGGGGGGGGGGGGGGTAAATCCTCTGTAGGGCAAGTGGCTAGGGTTTACAGGGAGTGGTCCAAAAAGGAGAAAATATCCAGTGAGCAGCAGTTGTGTGGACAAAAATGCCTTGCTGATGCCAGAGGTCAGAGGAGAATGGGCAGACTGGTTCGAGGTGATTGAAAGGCAACAGTAATTCATGTCAGTATGGACCAAAATCTCTGAGGAATGTTTCCAACACCTTGTTAAATCTATGCCATGAAGAATTAAGGCAGTTCTGAAGGCAACAGTGGGTCCAACCTGGTACTAGCAAGGTGTACCTAATAAAGTGTCCTGTGAGTGTATATACACTCTAGTGAAAGCAAGGTGTAAAGTGGGGGAAGAAAAAAAAACAAACTTACACGCCATTTCCTTTCCATGTCCAAATTGTTGCAGGCTGTATATTGACAAAGAATTAAACCAATAAAAATAATTAAAACAAAATCAAAATGAGAAGAAGCACAGAGACTGTCATTTGGTTGTAAAGTTGTCACATTGCTTGGGAAGGGGGGGGGGGGGGGGAGGCGAGATCTGGTGGAGACCTCTCACATATGGAATCACTGAGAAACAAATTAATCTCATGTTGGCTTCTTATATTAACAAATCACACAAAACTGAAACATCATTTTTAATTACAGCTGGCCTTTAAACGGTCTGCTAAAGTGCCCTGGAAATTCCACCACAGCACACCTTCCTCCTCAGAAATATAGCAGAGCTACCTCCACCAGATATAACTGGACAGCACATAGAGGGTTTTCCACCTACAGCTTACCCAATTCTATTTTTACAGATAGCCAAAACTATTTCTACTGCTATAGATGGATATTAAAGTAGGAGATTAGGCAAAACTTTTTTCATCTTGGATAGAGTAAGGAAGGGTTATAACCCCTGTCAGATTTTTGTTCCCCATCTGTGCCCCATTGCAGAGATTTCCCTTCGCTTCCTGTTTCATAGCCAGAGGAAGGAGCCAGTGAGAGGAAATCCTTGAAAATTAAAGGAATTTCTTGGGCACCCCCCGGTTACTGGAACGTGTGTACCCATTGGAGGATTTCCCCTATATTACTTTTCTGGGGACAACCCAAATGGTTGTATTTTGTTTTACTTTCACTTTCGAATATAATGATAAATAGGACAAATAGAGGGGGTTAATTTCCTTAATGAGAGCACAGAAAGCAATAAAAACTGATAGGGGTTCTAATCCCCCTCCACTTTATCCAAAACTAAAAAAGGTTTTACCTTTAATTATATTTTAATGGTGAAAAGTGGACTGCAACCATAACCTTACTTTTCTGCCCAATGCAGTTCCATCTCTATGAAGCACATAAAACAGATCTCTTTCCAGTGGCAAAGTCTAAGAGACAATTACCAAAATCTAGCGGCAACAAGAATAGCAGCAAGAGGACAGATCACTGGAAGTATTTCATGGAGCAGGACTGACACATAAACACTGCAGTAGTAATTATATTTTATACCAAGCCTGCACCAATCACACTCCATTCGAATATTTATTCATTTTAAAAATGTTGAAATATGAACTCACCCCACTAAGGTTTTGCGAAGTATATAAAATTTGAATATATATTTTATTTTATTTACTACACACACACACACTTCCAAATATTCCCAACAGCAAGGTTATAAAATTAATATATCCCCACTGCTTGTGAGGCTTATGACTTTATCAAACTATGTCAGGGGTCTCCAAACCTTTCATTCAAAGGGCCAATTTACTGTACCTTCGACTTTAGGAAGGCCGAATTGTGGTCAGCAGGGTAGAAAATGTCCCGGGCCCGGCATCAATGAGAATAAACATGGCCTCAGGGTTGGTGGTCAGTAAAAGCATGAGTATTACCCCATCACTGGTATTAGTGAAAGGAATAGTAACCCATCATTGGTATCAGTGGAAGAAATAGTGCACCATTGTTGGTGTCAGTGGAAGAAATAGTGCCTCATATCATTGAAAGGAATAGTGCCCCATCATTGGCATTATTGGAAGAAATAGCGTTCCTTTATTGGTGTCAGTGGGAGGAATAATACCTTCTTTCATTCAGAGGAATAGTACCCCAAGGACTGTGAAAAAGGCTGGCAAGGGGCCACATCCGGCCGCCAGGCCACAGTTTGGAGAGCTCTGAACTATATGAATGCATATTTATAATACTAAGTTTTATGGTACAAATTTAAAACACATTTTAGCATGGTGGCATGGTTCTCATGTTTACGTAGTAGTTTCCATCAGAAACCAAGGACATAGACCGTTCCAAGGATAGTTTAAAAGTGTGCACGAAGCCATCTGAGATCTGGCAGTCACTACCCTATTAACTGCTGATTGCAAATACACTGCTCAAAAAAAATTAAAGGAACACTTTGAAAACACATCAGAGCTCACCGAGGAAAAATCTCATGCTGAATATCTATACTGATATGGATTGGGTAATGTGTTAGGAACATAAGGATGCCCCATCGTTTGTAGGTTGATAATTTTTATTTCCATCAGAGGACTGAATTCAAAGACACCCTGAAAATCAAAGTGAAAAATTATGCAGCAGGTTAGTCCATTTTGCTAAAACTTCATTGCAGCAACTCAAAATGATACTCAGTAGTTTGTATGGCCCCCACGTACTTGTATGCATGCCAGACAATATCGGGGCATGCCCCTAATGAGACGATGGATGGTGTCCTGGGGTATTTCCTCCCAGATCTGGACCAGGGCATCGCTGAGCTCCTGGACATGGAGATGCAACCTGGCAGCAACGGATCGACTGAAACATGATATTCCAGAGGTGTTCTATTGGATTTAGGTCAGGCGAGTGTGGGGGCCATTCAATGGTATCAATTCCTTCATTCTTCACGAACTGCCTGCATACTCTTGCCACGTGAGGCCGGGCATTGTCGTGCACCAGGAGGAACCCAGGACCCAAGGATTACATCCCCATACCTAATGGCAGTCAGGGTGCCATTGTCTAGTCTGTAGAGGTCTGTGCGTCCCTCCATGGATATGCCTCCCCAGACCCACCACAAAAAAAACAGTCATGCTGAACAATATTACAGGCAGCATAACATTCTCCAAGGTTTCTTCAGACCCTTTCACGTCAGTCACATGTGCTCAGGGTGAACCTGCTCTCATCTGTGAAAAGCACAGGGCGCCAGTGGCAGACCTGCCAATTCTGGTGTTCAATGGCAAATGCCAATCAAGCTCTATGGTGCCAGGCAGTGAGCACAGGGCCCACTAGAGGACATTGGGCCCTCAGGCCACCTTCATGAAGTCTGTTTCTGATTGTTTGGTCAGAGACAATGACCTGCTGGAAGTCATTCTATACTGCTCTGGCAGTGCTCATCCTGTTCCTCCTTGTACAAAGGAGCAGATAACAGTCCTGCTGATGGGTTAATTATCTTCTACGGCCCTGTCCAGCTCTCCTAGAGTAACTGCCGGTCTGGAATCTCCTTCATGAGACTGTGCTGGGAGACACAGCAAACCTTCTGGCAATGGCATGTATTGATGTGCCATCCAGGAGGAGTTGGACTGCCTGTGCAACGTCTGTAGGGTCCAGGTATCACCTCATGATACCTGTAGTGATATGGACCCTAGCCAAATGCAAACCTAGTGAAAAACAGTCAGAAAAGAGTAGGGAAAAAAATGTCAGTGGCCTCCACCTGTAATAGCAATTCCTGTTTTGGGGGTCGTCTCATTGTTGCCCATCTAGTGCACCTGTTAATTTAATTAACATCAAAACAGCTGAAACTGATTAACAACCCCCTCTGCTACTTACCTGACCAGATCAATATCCCAGGAGTTTAATTGACTTGATGTTATACTCTGATCAAAAAGTGTTCCTTTAATTTATTTTAGCAGTGTATTTTCTCCCAGCTCCTGAATGTGCATGACAGTATCAGATAACAGAGCTCTTTAGTTTTTTTTTCTTTTTTACAATACTCTTTACTACAGGGTTCTGTTATTTGACTCGTGTATGTTGGAGACAGCTTGTTTTATTCATCATGACTTAATTAAATCTGGAAATTTATTCTGGGTCAGAACCAAAACTAAAAACCAAAGCCATGAGATTAAGACAGCCAGGCAATTGTCAATTAGGTCAAGAAGGTTAGTAACGGTAACCTACAAATTTCTACAAAAAAAAAAAACTGGATTCCTTAAAAACTGAATACATTTCTGAATAAACCTTATTATATACATACATACATACATTATATATTGTTTTTCCCACATAGGACATATTGTATTGGTTTATGTAGATATGTAAAATAGTTAAAGGGTAACTCCACTTTCATGGGAAAAAAAGTTCAAATGAAAAAAAAAACCCACAAAAACAAACAAAAAAATAAAACCCATAATATAGCATACACAATTAAGATATGAGTTATATTGTAATTGAATGTTATTAAAAAAGTATCTTACCATTTCAATCTGTAGCGCTGTAATTTTCTGTAAAATGCAATGCAATATGGATACCTGGGGGTGTTCTGTACACAACTGTGTACAAAACGCCCATGAAAATTTAATATTCTGCTTGTTACATAGTTAGTCTGGCTGAAAAAAAAAGACAAAAAGTGTCCATCCAGTTCAACAATTGGGGGGGAGAAGGATATAATCCTATACCCACAGTTGATCCACAAAAAGGCAAAAATCCCAGCAAAGCATGATCCACTTTGCTCCTGCAGGGGAAAAAATTCCTTCCTGATCCCCCAAGAGGCAATTGGATATTCCCTGGATCTGATTACTGATTTTACCAAAAGTTTGCACTAAAATACAAATCAGATATTTGGCTTCCCCTGCCATTTGTGGTGAGATTGTCTCAAAGGTAAATCTCATCTAAAAGAGATGCAGACCCTTCAGTTTTCCTCATTAGAGCCCTGCAGATGCAGCAGCTTATTGATAATTATAAATCCACTCACATAAATATTGACTCTGCTAATTAACAGTCAAACAAACAGCAATTTCCTCAAAATAACAAAAAGGTAGGAATCTGCAACAAAGTTTGTTAAAATCCATGCAGTGAACATAGATCACCCAGAAGGGAATGTTTTTTTCTCAATAAAAGTGGCTACTTTTTAGGATTAGAAAATTGGGGGGGGAAAGCGAAGCAGTGAGAGAGCACAACTAACCCAAGCAATGTTACTCACCAGTTTGTTAGGATATCGCATTAGCACTGGTTGAACAGGCACGCCTGCCACAAAGGCACCTGCAGAACAGCACAGTTGTGACCACAGTAAACATACGTACAGAAGTATACTCCCATAGGGAAAGTGTAGGCTCAGCCCTCTATTTACCTGGCTTAAATTTCAGTAACACTTGTCCATTACCATTTGTTCCCTCTGGGAAAAACAAAAGCTAAACAAAAAAAAAAAAAAAAATAAGGAACAGTTAAAGCACCACTAAATATAAATTACAAGTTGGTTTTTGTAAAAGAGCTTACATGCAATGATATATGTATTATAGTTTCACAGACCAATTTAAAATGAGCAAGTACCAGTAAAAGAAAAGTGCTTTATGCTAAACTTGACATGCTATTCACAGAAGAATATTGCCAATGATTATTTTTATATGTGAACTTCACTCCCCACCCCCCAAGAGTGCAGCACATCTTGTAAAATACTTTCCTTCCTGTTCTCAAGATCTTTACTGTGAGGTCCTGTCTGGCACCACAAAGCTTTTTTTAAAAAAAAAAAAAATGAATAAATAAAAATAACCAGTTCACAGCAGCCCCTTTTATTCTAAGACATGGTGGCCTCTGACAATCAAGTGGAGTATGGCTCGTCCATAAGAATGAATGGGGCATAGTGCGAGTGCACAATAGAAAGGGGTCCCTCTTGGGACGTATTATTTGCAAAGGCTGTGCCATGCATGGCTTCACAATGAAAAATCGCAGGAGTGAGAGCAATACAGGTATTTCACCAGGCTGGCTGTACTCAGGGGGCTTCACTTTACTGAAGTTGTCCTTTAGGATTTTTTGATTTTAAAATCAAGCAGCATATACAGAACAGTCAGCTGAGCTGCAATTTTATACCCCGGTAGAAGCTGGCCATACATGGATCAGAATTCGGCCAGTTCAGCTGGAAGCACCCAAATTTCAATCTGTGTGTAGCCCTCTCTCTTTCAACATAAGCCAGTCACTAGACTAGCCTCTGTCAACCGGTCCTGCTGGAAAAGCAATATTCAATCAGCACATGCATTGCTGATCAGTTTATTCTGACAGTGGGGGAGTCCTGTCCTCAGAATACAAAGACACTGCGGGGGGGGGGGGGGGGGGGGTTATTTCCCCCATCCACCTAGAAAGTGTGAATGGGGAAAACAGATCAGTTTTTTTATGAACAAAAAGAAACTGTACAGCCAGCTTAAGGAAAAGACGGGATGGTTCTATAAAACTTGAATGGAACTGTCATCAAGATCTTAGTGCAAAAACAATCGGATAATCTTTATGAGACAGGAATTAGCACTCCACCTGCGGCCACTCCCCACGGGAGGTTGCTCGTCTCTTCACCTCCTCAACCACTTTTTTCCGTGATGCTGGGTCATGTCGGGACACCATAATAGACTGATTGAATCGAAGCAGAGCTGAGGAAGAGATGACAAAACTGTAGCAAACGCAGTTATACGTTACATTTCAGGGCCCAAAACTATATATATTAAAAGCTACCTTTATAGCGGTTTCTTGCAGTATACATGTGTTTTCCCATGTCCAGATGTAGGTGTGCCATTTTTTGTTAGATTAACTTCAGCATAAGGCCTTATGCACTGGGGCCCGCACAGCATGAATGGGTCTTTTGATCATGTGCCTGGAGTTGCATGCAGGCAGCCTGTTACTCAATGGAGACGTATAGGCTGTATGGACACAGCCACACTTAGTAATTTGACAGGTGTGAAGATGTCGGTATGTGGATCCGAACAGAGACGCGTGGCCTGCCATACAGCAGCCATGTCCCCATAGAGTAACATAGGCCGCATGCATGCAGCTCCAGGTCACTCCAGCACCCATGTGAATGAGGCTTAAAGAGGTACCAACGATAAAGTACATTTTTATGGTTAAATTCTTGACTTTTTTTGCGCATAGCATTTTTCATGTACATGTTTCATTCATGTATGCTATAGACAGATTATGGAAACCAGGGCAAAACCGCAGTGCCAAGTATGTGCATAACTAGCTGCACATGCCAACTATTGGGGAGCATTTGTACTGCAGTTAACATAAGCACCTACAGCCTGCTACTGAAAATAAACTGCATTACTCTACCCATTCAGGGCAAAGTGACAAGTCTCTCTAAATCCCACCTCCAGACCCCTTTTATACTCACCTTCCGCATGCATCCTCACCACTCCATTTCATTATTTTAAAGTGACCTCTACACAGGACTGAGCTCCTGTATACTATATTACTTTGATAGCTTCTTATAAAGAGTGTGTGGACAGAATCGATGAAAAATCAAATATCTGAAGTCTAAAATCCTCACACAGTAGAAGATATTACTCAACACCCAATCAGAATGCATCTTTTTTGGAATCCCAGAACTAGATACAGGATAGATCCAATAAGGGTGAAAATGGCAGAAAATGCTCCAGCAGGATAGTAAAAGGTTCTTGCCAAGGATACTTTTTTTTTTTTTGGTTGAACTGGATGGACTTTTCTTTTTTCAGCCAGACTAACTATGTAACTATTAACTGTAGGGTTACCTAATCTTCAACCAGAGCCACTCACGGTGTGTTTGTAGCATCTGTAGCCACCCACAGTGCTCAACCAGGGTGTGGCTTTACTGAAGGCAAACAAAATAAGAGACTGGCCGAGGAGCAGTACCAGACATGAGTCAAGTCAAGGGTCAATATCAAAAAGACAGAAGACCAGAACAGGGTACAGAAAGGGGAAGTCAGGAAAAAGGCAAAGATAGAAAGGTAAGGGTCTCTTAATGGTCACAAAGTTCGACCAAGATGCCCCTTCTGTATATTCTATTAGGAGGGAAAAAGTATTCCAAAAAAACAAAGCTTTCCCCTAAGAGGACACGTGCACATATGGGTCATTATAAACTCCCCAAATTTGTAGTTTAGTGAAAAAAAACAAGAACTCCAAGTGAACTCTACCACTCTATGCAGTTTTCCATAGATTTGATAATCTATGCAAAACCATACCAGCAAGAATTTTAAAAATTACTAATTACTTGTAATGTCTTCAGAAGTGTTTGGGGAGCTTTAACTTGGGTTCAGCAGGCTGAGGCAATAGCATCTGAGAAGGCCCCTTTAGACAGTGATAGCTGCAAATTCCCAAGCAGTTACTTGTGTACAGAGCTGCTTTTAAATCCAGGTCAGGGCCTGCACCTTCTCAACAAAATATTCCATATTGGTAGGGGGTGGCTGGTTATCACAGAAGGCTATATCTAACCTAGATAAAGGATGCGTGCACACAGAGCGAGGGCGGAGGGGGTACACTCCTGGCCATTAACAATTTGGCAAAAGGCTCTCACTAACGGTGCTCAAGGGATACCTGGTCTGTACAAAAGCCAGCGATGGTGTAGTTATAGTCTGTGCAACAAACATCTCCAAAGTGCAAACCTTGAAGGTAACAACCTGGCCAATGGTATGTACAAGGAGGTCATACAACTACAGCAGGATAACAGGGGGGAGACAGAGGCAAGATAAAGAATGAGGCAGAACTCGGATCTGGCTGCAGCAGACAAGGAACAAGGTGCACAGTAACTTTAGTTGAGCACTGAAGTCAGTTAAGAACAAAGGAACCCACAGAGCAGGCTACTTGTCTCTTTACAAGGTGTGAAGAAAGCTTTCAGGGACCCTTTAAGACCATATCCAATCAGGATGCACCACATTCATGCCATCACAACATGGCTTTGCCCAAGTCAGTGCTACTGTAAAGATTTGCCAGTGCATGCAATTGCACCACTGGCACAAGCAACATTCCTACATGCAGGTCCATGGCTGTCAAGCCAGTGCTGGCATTAACTTTGCACTCACCAATGAGAACATAATTATTTCTAACCCAGCAGAATTTTTGTCCTAATCTCTTAAGAATCTGGTACAAAACAAAAAAGTTTTGCCTGAGTTAGGTTTAAAGTGAACCTGACCTAGCCTATAACATTTCCAAGGTAAAACAGCGCCTGTGCTGCCTGCAAGTTCCGCGTTAGTCAATATCTGTCTCTGTGCAGCAGCTTGGATTCTAGGTCTAGTTTATTCCAGAGGAAGATAAAAACAAAACCCTCTGGACTATTGCTGTTAATTTTGCTAGGAGGGCAAAAACATTATTGTTGAACATTTTAGACTATCCATTAAAATCAGCAAATATTAAAAACAATGAGGGCATGTTTAAGGATTCTTGCACACGGTTGTACACTCGGGCGTACGGCTGTACAGATTAAAATGTGTCTGTCATGGCACTTGGGTGTAACAGCTGCAGCTGTTTAGCCCATTGATATGTATTGCAGAATACGCCGTGTCTGCTATATGATCCAAGAGCCCTTTATCTGTTCCATGCAGAGCTTGAATCATCTTCTGTGTACACCCTGATTTTATAAAACCAGAGTTGCCTAAACTAGTGCACAGATGTATAAGCAGAAAAGCATGGAGATTTCCATAAGAGTTTATTAATTGGCTCACCTCCAATCACAGGGATGTTGAGGTTCTCCACTCGGGACACAACTGATGGGAGGTCACACACCACAGTAACAATGGGGTCAAAGAAGGTGGAGTGAGGAGCCACAACCAGCAGTGGGGCCTCAGAGCTGGAGGCGCGGCGGCCACGGATGGTGATCCAGTGGAAGCCACACATGAAGAACATAGTGCGGCTTAGTACGTAAATCAAGTGATGTAGAATGCTGTGTGCATAAGGGAAGAAGACACATGGAATGGGAAATGGAAATGGGAGAAATGGAAATAAATGAATGTGCTGTTCTGTATAACGATGACAAATACCTCTAAACATTATCTTCACTTCTATAGACTGGCTTTGGACTTACGTGCGCCTATGTCGTATTGACCGGCTCAGCTCTTCTTCTGTCATACCAGTGACTCGAAGTGCAGCTATTGGCCACATCAGAAACAGAAAGATCGCAGCCAGTAGGAAACGCAAGGGGAATAGAACTGGACCCAGAACATAGAACTGCAAAAATACAAAAAGAAATTTTGATTGCATAAAGAAAATGGACAGCTTATACATCACTGCAGCATTAGCAATAGCCACGTCACTGGGGTTGATTTACTACAGGGAAACAAACTGTGCACTTTTCAAGTGCGGATGCACTATGCAAGGGCATTTGGTGCAGATCTTAGTAAATGAGGTGAAGCATTTTTGTTTGCACATGCTTGGATGATGAAAGTCAGTAGAGCTTTCTCATTTAATAAGCTCTGGAGAAAATGTCCTTGCAGAGTGCAACTATACTTGCAGAGTGCCACTTCACTTGCAAAGTACACAGTCTATTTGCCTTTAGCACATTAACCCTTTTATGTAGGCCTATCGACATTTACATGGTGTTTTAACATTATGTCTGATGCTACTAAGTAGCCCTCTCACATCTTGCTTACCATAAGCATTTGCAAGGGAATAACTAAGGAAGCTAGACAGACCCAGCTACACTGAAAATTTCTTTTTATAAAAATATCTAAAATTATATTGGAGATTATGGGTAAATATCATGTCTGCATTAAAGCAAAAGGCTGCAGGTCAATTGGTTCCCAAGGGGTCATGAGACTCCTGAGTAAACATTATGCTTTAACAGCAGTAAGATCAATAATCCTCACATTACACAAAATTCTATTTGAAACGAGGATCGTTTCCCCAGTGAGGTAATCTGTATATGTCTTACATAAACTGCAACAACACAAAACTGTTTAAAATACGTTATAAAAATAACCCATTTCACTATACGAGGAATTTCTATATCTTGCAGCACTACTGCCCAATATAAATATCCAGTAACATACACATATTAGGTGTTGTGTGTAACACATCTGCATTATTTAATTAAAAAAACAACATTCTGATTTCTCTGTTTTCCATGACGAAGTCTGCTTTTTGTTAAACCAGTCACCCATTAAAAGACTGGTGACAGTAAAATGAATTGATGGGATAGATGAGGATGAAGAGGAGGATGTGGCTTTCTACATAGGAAGTTCTACTTATAGATCAATATAAACATCCTCTTAAATGGACTTCTGGGTTCAAAGCCAGAAGATCATGAGACCTAGACACAAGAGCAGGAAAGAACCATATCACTAAACAAAACAGCTAGATCATTTCTCCACCTTGCAACACCATTTTTCAGATTTTCTTTTATTTATTCATCCACAAATTATGACTACTATTACAGCATAGACATTGAATTCCATACACCATTTTATTTACAAAAAGAAGGTTTGTATTTTTCTGAAAAGGCAAAGTTAAAGCAGAACTAAACCCTCCTATCCTTTTCAGCCAAAGAAGCTGCCATCTTAGCCTCTGTTTGATCTGCAACTGCCATGAGATTGCACATGTGGTCAGTTAGGACACCAGCCATTTCATAGTCTGACAGTTTGGTTCAAAGCACAAGCATATATGACAGCTACATTCCCTAGATGTCTGGAATGTAACTGTTTTTTGATTCTGTTTAATTGATGGCTTTAGTTACGCCTTAAGGACCAGTTCACACCACCACAATGTACTCCAGATCCGTTGCAGATGCATTTCTGCATGCATGTTTTTAATGCACTTTTTGTTACATTTTTTATGTGTTTCCAGATGCTTTTTTCTTAGTTCCTGTTCTTTTTCCATTGTACTGGGGTCTGATGCGTTTTACCATGTACCTTTACAGTGCAGTGCAGGAAAAATGCAGCATGTTCTACCTTTTCTACTTTTTTTGGAACAGATATCACTGGTGTGAACTATGCTATTGGAAACCATATAACCTATTTTCCATGCCATTTTGTTGCAGAAAAAAAATGCACAGGACTGCATGTTGTGTGAAATGGCGGGGGGAAAGGTTATACCCTTTATAAAATTAAATTTTTGTTCCTCACTGGGGATATTTATCTTCTTTATTTGTCCTAATGACCATTATCAACAAGACACTCACCTCTTATTCTGGCGACAGCTGTAAAATTCTGGATTTCCCGTCACTTAAGGCTTGCCATACATTACACAATTTTCTTGTTTAATTTCCTTTAGATTTACCTTCAACTATGCAGTGCAAGGGCCTGCCTGAATTTATTACAAATCGAAAGTGTTTAGGTCCTCATATTGGTAAATCTAAAAGGAAAGTTGTACAATGTATAGCCAGCCTAAGTGTTCTAATAAGGACAACTGTTCTGTCACAATTGTATAAGGCTTTGTTTACACAGGCAGCCAGGAGACAGCAAAGATAGGCAGTTAGTTGCTATTGCCACTCAAAATCCCTGCTTAGCTAGAAGAAAAAAAAAAAAAAAAAAAAAAAAGGAAGTAGTTCAAGAGGTGGCAGTATCACCTGGCAGCCGTTTACAGCTCTCTGAAAAGTGATCCCCTGTGCCACTGTGTAAACAAGCCCTAAGCGGGGAAATATCCTTCATTTTGGGAAAAGTTCCACTTGTTTTTTTATCATCTCTGAGTCAGGAAACAGATCTGTGATCTTCTGGCGCTATAGGGGTTAATATGAGCACTGGATCTGTAACAGGCCTTCAGGAGTGCCGACTACACCTGCTTTTTCCTCAACCCTTTCTCCATACATGTAATAAAAAATTTAAATATATTTGCGCTACGGTATAGAAAAGGTGAAGTGGATCAAAACCACAAAAGCAGCCACCACGATATTGCAGATATCAATATAAAGTACATATAATCTATAAAGCTGTGGCGCTAGAATAGTTCATACATAAAATAAAAAGCATGAAAGTCCCTACATGTACTAAAGCTTCCTTGAATGAATTGAATCGAATCTATGAATGGCAGATGGGCAAATGAATGTAAGCCCTGACTCCTCCATTCTTACATTCATCATACATTGTGATTTCCATAATTACAGTGGGAACCAGCACAAGGGACACTTTGCATTAAATGTAAGTAACATCCCTTGTGTAGAAAAAAACGTTCTTACTAAACTTAGGCTTTAATGATAAACTGAAAGAAGTTCATGGTTAGGGTCTACATACACTTTAATCTAGGTTATTTTATTGAATCAACACATTTCAGGCATCTGCATCCCCTTCTTCAGGGCTGATTGGTGTGTGTAAGCACAGGACAGCAGAAAAAGGTAACACTTAACAAGACAGCGTTTTTTCCTATATCCAGTAAGGACCAATGTTTTGACCAATGAGCTTTTGTGAAGTGACGACTCTGCTTAGGAACAGAATGACAGAGTGCAAGGTGGAATAAAAGGACAATAGACAGAAACCCAAAATCCATGCAGCAGGGTACCATCTGATCATGGTAAAAACAAGAGCCATCAAGCCATACCTTGTGGGATAGAAAGGTAAATACAGCGGTTTGACCTGCATAGGTAAAGAACAGGTTCACTTTAAGGTCTCAAGCACACCTGGTGTTTTTAACACTGCTGTTCGGGGTGGCTAGCGTTATTTTTGGGGGGGGGTTTACTGCCTATAAACATCTTCACCATATTGGCCTTGTGTCCATGCACACAAGCATTTAGAGGAGTTTATAGGCAGGGGCGTTTAAAGGCAGGAAAAAAAAAAAAAAACATTGCCAGTGTGTCCAGGAGCAGCAGCATTTTAGCAGAAAAATCAATTGACGCGTGTAAATACTAGGCATGTTTAGTGCTTAAGCATCATTTCATTTCAGTAGACATAGTAAATTATTATTCTGGCCAATGAAAGGGATTATCACCCAAGCGCTTGACATGCCTTACACACATTTACAAGCATCAAACGGTTTTTTTTTTCAAAATGCTGCTGCCAGGAGGAATGGCATCTAGGAGAGATGTGCAGTGTGCATGAGGCCTTATGCAAAACAGTAAAAGCAAATATTACTATTATACAGGATTTATATAGCGCCAACAGTTTGCTCAGCGCTTTACAATATAAAGGGAGACAGTACAGTTCAATACAAGAGGGTTAGGAGGGCCCTGCTCCTTGGAGCTTACAATCTAAATATTACGATTAAACATAGCCAATTCAGAGCTCAGTCACACCAGACAGTTTCAGTGGTCTGCAATGCAGGAATGTATTGAACCCATTTTGACTACCATGTGTGTAGAGAAAAAAGTTCAGCATATACTCTTATTTGCATGTAAAAACATGTAGAAACACATAGCTGTACATTTTTTGATTTGAATGAGAGATTTCCCTTCTTTATTGCAGTAAACGTTACAGAGAAGATTACAAGTATGAGTTACTCTGATTTTAAGGCAATAAAGATTACCAGGCTTACAGCCAACCCGAGTTCGTTTTAGAACATTCATATTACATACATACAGTACAGTTTAACTGGAGTAAGCTGCATTCTGAATTTAAATCTGAACTCAGATATAAAAAGACAAACACATGCAACTCTGTAATCATTAAGACATTAAATTTATTTCTTAAAAGGGTAAGTTCACCTTTGACCCCTTTTAGAGCAGGAGGGGAGAGCTCAGTGATCAGTTGTGTTTGATCACTCAGTCCCCAGTCATAGAGCCCACAAGGGATCGATGCTGCATCCTGTACTAGGGGAGTATAAATGTTTGGGGTTTTTTAAACTCATACTTCTCATGCAAAACATGGACAATCAACAAAACAAGGAAATCCCCTTGCATTAAACCCAAAAGAAAAAACATTAGGCTTTTTTTTCTTTCCTTTCTTTATTTAAATCTGGTGATCCAGCCAGTAAGTCTGTTGATATTCAACAGAACAAGTTGTCCTGCAGATATAGCAGTTAACTATTTCCAGTCTGGGCACTTTTTGTTCACATGTAGCAATCAGGTTTTTTTGCTAGAAATTTACTTAGAAACCCCAAACATTATTTTTTTTTTTTAAAGCAGAGGCCCTAGAGAATAAAGTGGTGGGTTTTGGAATGTTATGTCACATGGTATTTGCGCAGCAGTTTTTACAGACGCACTTTTAATGGGAAAAAAAAAAATACACTTAAATTTTATTACAAAAAAAAAAACAAAACGTAATTCATTTTTTTGTAAGATATAAAAGATGATGTTACACCAAGTAAATAGACACCAAACATGTCATGCTTTAAAATTACGCATGCCTGTGTATTGGCGACAAACAGCAAATGTCACTATCCATAGGCAACGCTTTAAAAGCCTTTACAGGTTACCACTTCACAAATATAGAAAGATGTATACTGCGCTCCCTTGTCAACCAAAACTAATACATATACACTCTCTCTCTCTCTATATATAAATAAGAGCGCTCTCTCTCTCTCTCTCTCTGTATATACACATACACACACCGTATTTTCTGGCGTATAAGACTACTTTTTATACTTAAAAATATGCCCCAAAAATTGGGGGTCATCTTATACGCGGGGTATAAAATGTGAACCTTGAGTTTGTTTGGGTCAAGCTGGCTGGATGTGTGGTAATACTGTACATACAGTATACCGCGCTGAGCCAAGCTGGCTCAAAACAAATGTCCCTATGACAGATTAATCTGTCAGCCCGCTGGATGTGCGGTATATACAGTATACTGCGCTGAGCCAAGCGGTTTCAAAAGGTACCGGTACATCCCTACTGAAATCAGCCCGCTGGATACGTGTATGTACGATAGCTGTGGCTACATACAGTATACACTGGGCCAATCACGGTGAGTGATGTATTCTACTAAGGAATACAAAGCCTGCTCGGATTGGCTGAGTCAGAGAGGTGGGCTGATGATGTCACAACCTCAGCCAATCCGAGCAGGCTTTGTATTCATTAGAAGAGTACATCGCTCGCCGCGATTGGCCCAGCGTATACTGTATGTAGCCTCATCTACCGTACATACACACATCCAGCGGGCTGATTACCGTAGGGATGTACCGGTACGTTTTGAAACAGCTTGGCTCAGTATACTGTATATACCGCACATCCAGCGGGCTGACAGATTAATCTGTCATAGGGACATTTGTTTTGAGCCAGCTTGGCTCAGCACGGTATACCGTAAGTACATTACTGCACATCCAGCAGGCTGTATATATACTGTATGTAGCCGAAGCTACCGTATTACCGCACATCCAGTGGTAACCATCTGATTTGGAATTTGATCCATATGATGACTGTCTTACAAATGTATCACAAGATGTCATTCATGAACTTATGATGTCAGAGGATGAACATGAGGATTTTGAAGGATTTTAAGTACCGGTAAGTCATAACCATTTCAATTAAAAAATCTGATGTTTTTAAATGGTGTTGCCTCAGAAGGGGGGTAGTCTTATACGGCGAGTATAGCCCAAAACCTATGTTTTAACTGGAAAATTAGGAGGTCGTCTTATACACCCAGTCACCTTATACGCCGGAAAATACGATATATATATATATATATATTTATTTATTATATACATACACATACATATACATACACACACACACACATATATCCAAACATGACAAACGCATAAGATAAATACATAGATATTTGTTAAACCAATATACAACGATGCACCTTTGTGTAATAAAAAGTATTCAGTGAAATAGAACATAAAGTGAGCATAAATAGTCTGTGAAAGTCCACAATTCAAACTAATCTTCTTTAGTGCAGCACATACATCTTCCTGCAGTCCCTGATTGAAACAATAATGGTCACCTTCATGCAACTGTGATTCCCATCACCTTAATAATAATGCGCTCACCTCTGAAGTGCGGCCTAAGAACATACGTTTTTAGGTCTGGATACACTTTTCCCTAATGGGGTGAATGATCTCTCCTCCTTAGGAACAACAATCTTCTCCTCTCTGATCCTAAGGGCAATCACTCCTTACTCCCCTATTAATCTCAAACACAGAGATCCTGTCCCCCTGCTTGTAATTGCAATTGAATCTGCTTTTCATCTGCTCATTTGCTATTACAAGAGAGCCAACCGCTAGCTCTAAAAACGGTACTTGGGTGCTGCCTGCAGTGGCCGGCATTACTCGGGTATAACCACTGAAATTCCACTAATGTACCGGTACGTCGCTGGAGGGGAAGTGAAGAGAAAACCCATTTACCACTGAGGTGCTTACAATGATCAGCTTTTAATGATCTAAAACCTTTATCCCAAAAGGAAAAAAACAGTTCGCTGTATGGCCTATAAAGTTTGAGTTGCATTAAAGTGAAACTACACTGCATCTAATTACCACAAAGCAATAAAGCTGTTTAATAAATTTTTATTATTCAAAACAAACTCCCACATTCATCCATTGCTCCATGTTTTATTTTGCTCAGAAGTCACTTTGAAAAACACCACTTAGCATTTCTGGGTGTGACAATCTTGTGTAAGGGCAGATTTATGTAACATTTACTTCCAAGAAAACCCCTCCTCCCCTGCAGGAGACTCCCGGGATGTATGGCATCATTTGCCTAGGCAAGGAACCAGGAAGTAACTGTAGAAACATTAAAAAAATTGTTTGAAACAAATAAATATTATATACTTTCCTAACTATTTACTAATACTAGCAGTATACGGATTAAAAATAGCCAATGTTGTTTTTAGAGAGTGAAATTCTACCTTAAGCTTCAATTTGTTAGTGTATCTAAATCTGCTAGTCTAACACTCCCCTCTCCCCAGACTGACAATGCTACTGTCTAAAGGCCACTGTGCTCCTTCATCCAGAGTGGGGGCACTCTAATATAGGAGGTGTGTTACTGGCCAAAATCAGCAGGTGAAAAACAGAGGGAAACAAGCCTAAAAAAAATGAAAACTAACACAGCCACTACATCTAATTGGTAAGTCACAGAATAGAATTCATTTTTGGTTTTGGGTTTAATACCGCTTTAAAACAGTAAATAGGGCAATGCATGGAAACTAACAGATCGACTACAGTATTAGATGTTTACAGAGAGAAGGAGAGTGGTGTGCGCAGGTAGAACCAGTACCACTTAGGTAGAAACATAGTGGTCAGAAAAGATTTTATAGTCTGTCAAAATACAACCCTCTTCAAAAAGCTGTCCACCTGCTGGATCAGCCTGACCCATATTCATGAACCTTGTCTCCCATTTCAAAAACATCAGACTGAGCATCTCATGTCTTTAAGGTTAGTTCACACTAGATGCAGTCCAGTGCATTTTGTTTCAGCATCAAAAATGCATGCACAGTGTTTTCCATGTATTCCAATGGCCCTGGTTCTCACTAGTGCAGTCAGTTCAAGTCAGTTTCCGATGCAGAAAAAAAAAAATAAATAAATTAGAACATGCTGCATTTTTTCTGCACAGAACCATACTGGAACATGGCAAACTGCATCAAAACTGCACCAGAACTGCGTGTGGTGTGAACTGAAAGCAAAAACGTATCTGGAATGCACCCAGAATACATTTTTTGTAGTGTGAACTGGCCCTTAAGGAGAAAATCCAGCTGTCTCAGTCACAGGTCTTGCCTCATTTTCTGCAGCTTTCAGGTCAAGTTCATTGTTTAATTCTTTGCATCAGGATGATAAATGGTGAATCAGACGCAGTGTAGCTGCAACTGGCTCTTAATAATTCTAACTAAAAAAGAAAAGACATTTGTATCTAAATCACATGTCAAATACAAGGTGGCCCCCACACCTCTCCTGAAGCTGTGGCACCCTCCTCTTCTCTGCCCCCACCTTGTCACAGCACTCGACAGCAGAGAGGAAGACAGAACTCCTCCGGAAGATCCTGCGCTTCTCCGTACAGCCGAAAAGAGGCTCCCCTCTACACCTGCCCCCCCCCCCTTCCCCCAACTCAGCAGTAGGCAGCACAGAGAAGGACAGAACTCATCTTACAGATCCTGCAACTCTTTACAGCACCCTCTCGTTTCGGAACTCAGCAGACTGCAGCAGCTGACTCCAGCCCTCATCTGGTCCTTCTCCAGACCCTGCACTTTTCTACTTTCCAGCTCCAGCCCCAGCTCTGGACATCTGCTTAGAATATATTTCCACATGAAACTTTAATGGAGACTGCTCAGACAGAACAGAGTTGGCAGACCCATGTTCTGCCTAAGCAGTTTCCAATACATTTTCTTGTGGATGATACCAGTGGTGTGTGGCCCTCCTTTTTCAGACTTGCATCATCTGCTACAGGAGTGTGAGCGGGCTCCGTACAAGTCTGCACCTACCTTTCATAGCTTAAATCTTAAGTTATCACTAAAACCAGTAATAATCGAATGCAGAATCAAATATTCAATGTGATAAAGAGTAGATATATTTATACATTCTTACAGATAAAACCGGCCTTTTGAGGGCAACCATAATGTTGATGTGGCCCGTGATTAAATGGAGTTTGACACCCCTGATCTAAACTGAGGTCTTAACAAAATGCTACTAGTATTTTACAGAAATAAAACTCCAATCTATGGCTTTGTTTAGACTTCCAGTTGGAGGGCGTAAAAAAAAAATGTTCAGTTGAGCCGCGTTTTTGCTGCCTTCCAACCGCCCTTCCTTAAGCTGCAATAGGCTGTGGACTAGTATGTTTACATGACCCAGCCGCAATGCTTTGTTTTGTGGCTAAGCTGACCCAACATGAATTGCTCGACGGGCTAGTCCATGGGGAAGCGCATGTGCAATGCCTGCGGTTGTGGTGCAATTATCAGCAAAAATGGTGTTTAAAAACAGGCGGTGAGGAGGCATCGCATAGCTTCCTCACTGCCGGTCAGTCTCTGGAAGCAGGATCCTCATTTTAGGGGTTAATAGGGCTCTGCCTGCATAATTTTGGGTCTACGGCCACTTGGCAGTGCCAGTACATGACACCAATGTTCTTTTTAGTTGTCTGTAAGGATTGCATTCTGGCCACCACTGACAGGGGGCATTCTTCCTTCCCAATGACCATCAATATAAAGGACATCTTCTCAATTAATTTATTTTAGCAGGGGGTCCCCGAGAACTGAAATTATTTTAAAGGTTACTCTGGGGTAAAAAAGGTTGAGGAAGGCTGATATAAAAATTGCATAGATCTGTAGCACTAATAGAAAAAAAGTGCTCAAGATGATGGGATGCTGGAAAGCATGACTCCCTTGTCATATCTACCCAGAGCTTAGCCATGACTCATACTGACAACTAATTAATTTGGTTTTTGGGTTTGCCAAGGAAACTCATTTACATATTGAGGACAGGCAGGTCTCAGGAGGAGGAACAGAAATTGGGTAAAGCACATTTGGCCATATTTATAGAATGGCCAGACAATATAGTATACATTGCTTTATTAGCTGCATCTAGGGTAGATCCACCCATCACATTATTTTGGCGGTCTAGTTCATCAGCTTATCTGCATAATAAAAGAACTTCCATTCTCAAAAACAAGAATGGAATTCTTATATTTAAAAAAATATATAAATAAAATGGTTTTCACCACTAGAAATAGGAAGTAAAAGGGGAGTAACTAGAGCATTTGTTAGAGGAGTCATTGAACACCTGAAGATAATATGAAGGAACAGACTTTACAGACCAATTCACCACGTACACTGGGCCTTTGTCTCATCATCCATGTTCAGCAAGGATTACAGTAGTGGCATGCAGATGGATTACAAAGAATAAGCTCTCATTTTAATGGTTTTCCTCTGAAAATGAGGAAATCTAAAAGATCCCTGCTGAAGAAACGACTCTGTCATTAGCCACTTTAATTCAGAGGAGGCCATGTTGTAGGCCAAACCAAAAGAACCTATGAATGATGTTCATTCATTCATATGCAATGACTGATGTCAACAAGGAGCTGCATTAATGAGTGAACCACTTTGAAGGAAACCTCTGTTAAGAGAAATATGCAGGCTGTTGCAGCTTACTTTTGAAGATGCTGCTTGCCTGGCACTCTCTGGCTTTATTACTTGACGTTGACCTGAAACAGGCATGGGACAACCAATACCCCTAACATGCATACTTGTTGTGGGTCAGTGACAGAGAAAAAAAAAAATATCCTAACGCACGGGATTCTGTATGGCGGTCAAGCAATCAGCATTTTCAGAATGAGAGGTTGTCTCTGACACATGAAACCGATAGGAATGTTACACCTAATACTTGGATCTCCGTATGTACTGTCTCTAATAAATTATTGTAAAGCTGTCTTGTTGAATTGTGACATTCTTTATTTGTTGCTATATAGTGCAGATAGTAAACAGTGGTTCCTTTTTTACTCTTCTGGTTCATAGGTAATCCATTTTATGGCTGACCCTTCCCCATTCCTCATTAAAAATCATATCACATGCTGCTCTGTATTCCGATATGAAAATATTTTACATTCATTTTTTCTTTTACTTACAATTTTTGCTTTCCACTTCCTGGTTCACGAGGCTCTGGTGATGTAACCCTGGCCTCAAACGTATACTGGGAAGGCTACATCACCAGTGCCTTTCCCCTCCGATGACATGCACGGTTACATGTTCCAGGAGGCAGACCCAGAATTCCAGAAGTAAAGAGAGATTGATTCATCTGCCTTTAACCTCGGTTCACATCTGTGTGGGTGGTGCTGCTGCGGGACCCGCACAAATAATGGCATCTGCAACCACCACAGAGAGAAATGTGGAACCTGCGGGCAAGTGTCATTATTCCTAATGGCATGCTGCCGCACTGGAAATCACAACTAAGCTGGGAACCTCAGATCCCATGCAGGCTGCAATTCAAAAAAATAGTGCAGGGACTGCTTTCCTGTGTGTCCCGGGGCACTGCAGCCCATTCAAATTGAATGGGCACTCATGTCCACTCAAATCATGGCCTGCACGGCCGCACAGGTGTGAGCCCTGCCTTACTGAAAATTGTGAGATAAATGTAAAAGAAAAAAAATGAAAGTAGGCAAAGAATACAAAGCTTGTAATTATCTATAAATATTGGTTTGTAGATGCCATAAATAAACATTTCTCCAGATGGCTTTGTTGTCATTTTTAAGATTACAGTGAAGTTGCGCTTTATAACACTGGATGGAATAAGCTTGCAGCAAGTCAGAAGTCTTAACCTGCATATTCACCCCAAAATCTGTGTGTGAATGTATGCAATCCACACAATCAGTAGGACAGCAAGGTAACTGGCATTTTTAGAAGTTGGCCATGGCAGCCTATATACTTCCTTCAGAAAAGACTTTGTTTTATGACATCAGTTGATGTCAGGCTGCAGTCTAATTATTCGTAGTTCAGAGCTGACAGTGTTCTTTTCAATGCCTTATACACAAAGACATTTTTCTTCAAAAAAGAAATACATTTTGTTTTGATTTAAAGTGTTACTAAACCCACAACAGTAAAATCAATCTGTATATGCAGCAAAGCATGCTTGTTATACTCAACCCAATGGGGTAATCCTCTGCATTGTGTAAAAAGGCTGTTTGATCCTGTCTTCTCTGATCCTTACCTTCTTCCACAGTCCCCAATCCATCTGCTGATAGAACACAGCCTTGGGGGCAAGCTGAACATGCTCAGTTTTTGTTCTTGGGAGAGTGCATGTGATCAGCACAGGGCCAATTAGCGCTGTCCAGACAGTCAGGGGTCCTGCAGCCTCACAAGATAATCAGGAGAGAATGGAAACTTCTACAAGCTTTAACCAGTGCTCTGCTGGACACTGATAGAAGTCACAAGACTGCTATATATTGCTGATGAGAAAAGGGATTTAGCAGTTTATATTTACTAAAATAATTGCATTTCCATGTTCTGTGTACTGCAGAAGACTGGATATAGTGAATGCAGGGTCATAGGTTTAGTAACACATTAAGATTAGATTTCAAATGTCCAAGATAAAGTAAAACAGAAAACTAAAAACAATTATATATCATTTGACTTTTAAGATACCCACACAGGAGGGCCTCTGATTGTGCTCCAACAATCATTTTTCAACTTTAAATGGTATCCCAGTCTTAGTCCGTAGGGTTGAATATTGAGTTGGTCCACCCTTTGCAGCTATAACAGCTTCAAAGGTTTAGGATTGTGTCTATGGCAGTGGTTCTCAACCTTCCTAATGCCGTGACCCTTTAATACAGTTCCTCATGTTGTGGTGACCCCCAAACATAAAATTATTTACCCAGTAATTATAATTCATGAGTGTTGTTTTACCTCCAATACTGCTGCTTTCAACACAGCAGCTGCTTTCTACACAGTAGCTGTTCTTTACACATCGGAAATATGTGTTTTCTGATGGTTTTAGGGGACCCGTGTGAAAGGGTCGTTTGACCCCCAAAGGGGTCTCGACCCACAGGTTGAGAACCACTGGTCTATGGGTATCTTTGACCATTCTTCCAGAACTGCATTTGTGACGTCAGGCATTGATGTCAGACGAGAAGGTCTGGTTCGCAGTCTCCACTCGAATTCATCCCAAAGGTGTTCTATAGGGTTGAAGTCAGGACTCTGTGCAGGTCAGTCAAGTTCCTCCACCCCAAACTTGCTCATCTATGTCTTTATTGACCTTGCTTTGTGCACTGGTGAGCAGTCATTTTGGAACAGGAAGGGGCCATCCCCAAACGGTTTCCAGTTGGGAGCATGAAATTGTCCAAAATGTCTTGGTATGCCGACGCCTTAAGAGTTCCCTTCACTGGAGCTAAGGGGCCAAGCCCAACCCCTGAAATGCAACCCCACACCATAATCCCCCTCCACCAAACTTTACGCTTGGCACAATGAAGTCAAGCAAGTCCTGGCAACCGCCAAACCCAGACATGTCCATCGGATTGCCAGACAGAGAAATGTGATTCGTCACTCCAGAGAACACATCTCCACTGCTCTAGATTCCAGTGGCGGCGTGCTTTACACCACTGCATCTGCCGCTTTGCATTGCAATTGGTGATGTAAGGCTTGGATGCAGCTGCTCGGCCATGGAAACCCATTCCATGAAGTTCTCTATGCACTGTTGTACTAATCTGAAGGCCACACCAAGTTTCAGGGTCTTTAGCTATTGACTCTGCAGACAGTTGGCAAATTCTGTGCACTGTGCACTTCAGCATGAGCTGACCCCGCTCTGTCATTGTACTTGGCCTGCCACTTCATGGCTGAGTTGCTGTTGTTCCCAGTTATTTCCACTTTGTTATAATGCTACTAACAGTTGACCGTGGAATATTTAGTAGCAATGGACTTATTGCACAGGTGACAACCTATCATGGTACCACACTTGAATTCACTGCACTCCTGAGAGCGACCCATTCTTTTACAACTGTTTTTAGAAGCAGTCTGCATGCCTAGGTGCTTGCTTCTATACACCTGTGGCCATGAAGGTGGTTTAGAGGGGTGTCCCAATACTTTCGGCAATATAGCATACATGTGTGCTGTCTTCAATTAATCCCTGTCAAGGGAACCATGAAAGTGCTTTAACAAAGAACTAAGTATGTAGAGCAGAGGATATAGGTCACAGAGCAATATCATGCATGTTTGCTTTGATGGACTCACTATTTCTGCACAGCCTTGTAAAGGTCTTTTGGGAGTCTTATACCCTTATCAGTCCTGCCTGTTGAAGTATGGCATTAGTCCCATTACCTTAAGAGAAAATTCTCAGATGCCTAGACAGTTTGCCAACATAAACTTAAAAGGAAATGTACAGTCTTTTCTAGCATAAAACGATTCAACTCGATGTAAGTTATCTTCCTGCTCTGCACAATGGTTGTACTTTTCAGAATGTAAAATTATAGGCTGAATGTCTTATTAAAACAATGCCCTCCCTATGTGAGTGATATTTAACAGTTGTTAAAGACAGACCAAGTAAGTTCCTACTAGTGGCTAACCTATAAATCTCCATGTAGAATACAATTACACACACACACACACTTACTTAGGTCCATATATATTTGGACACAGGCACAATTTTAGTTTTTTTTCCAGGTATTTACCAAACATGTTCAAGCTATAGTTATATAATGGATATGGGATTAAAATGCACACACTCAGGTTTAATTTGAGGGCATGTGCATCCAAATTGGAGGAAGCGTTTAGGAATTACTTTTTCAAGGGACCAAAAGTAATTGGACAATTGAATCAAAACCTGTTTCATGGCCAGGTGTGGGCTACTCCATTATTTCTTCATCAATTAAACAGGTAAAAGGTCTAGAGTTGATTCTAAGTGTGGTATTTGCATTTGAAATTTTATTGCTGTGAACCTACATCATGCGTTCAAAGGAGCTGTCCATGCAAGTAAAACAGGACAATGTAAGGCTTCAAAAACGAAATAAATCCATCAGAGAGATAGCAACATTAGGAGTGGCCAACTGAACAGTTTGGTACATTCTGAGGAAAGAAGAACACACTGGTGAGCTCAGCAACATAAAAAGGCATGGACATCCACGGAAGACAACAGTGGTGATCATAGGATCCTCTCTATGGTACAGAAAAACCCATTCACAACATCCAGACAAGTGAAGGACGCTCTCCAGGAGGTGGGCGTATCAATGTCAAAGTCTACAATCAAGAGAAGTCTTCACGAGAGCAAATACAGAGGGTTCACCACAAGGTGCAAACCATTCATAAGCCTGAAGAATAGAAAAGCCAGATTAGATTTGCCAAAAAACATTAAAAAAAAGCCAGACCGGTTCTGGAAAAGCATTCTTTGGAGGGATGAAACTAAGATTAATCTGTATCAGAATGACGGGAAGAAATAAGTGTGGAGAAGGCTTGGAACAGCTCATGATCCAAAGCACACAATGTCATCTGTAAAACATGGTGGAGGCAGTGTAATGGCATGGGCATGCATGGCTTCCAGTGGCACTGGGTCATTGGTATTTATTGATGATGTGACAGAAGCCGTTGGATGAATTCTGCAGTGTTTAGAGATATACAGTCAGCCCAGATTCAGTCAAATGCAGCAAAGTTGATTGGACGGCGCTTAACAGTAAAGATGGATAATAATCCAAAACACACTGCAAAAAGGAACCCAGAAGCTTTTGAAGGAAAAGAAGTGGAATATTCTGCAATGGCCAGGTCAATCACCTGATCTAAACTCAACTGAGCATGCATTTCACTTCTTCTCAACAAAATATTAAAAATAAAAATGTTATTTAAGATTGTATTCAATTGTCCAATTACTTTTGGTCTCACAGAAGTGAGTACACCCCTCACATTTTTGTAAATATTTTATTATATCTTTTCATGTGACAACACTGAAGAAATGACACTTTGCTACAATGTAAAGTAGTGAGTGTACAGCTTGTATAACAGTGTAAATTTGCTGCCCCCTCAAAATAACACACAGCCATTACTGTCTAAACCGCTGGCAACAAAAGTGAGTACTGGGGGGACCCGTGGTTGCAGGAAAGAAAATCGTTCCACCTATGGCCGGCTTTACTGTGCTGCCATCAGGGCCCATGCAGTGATCTGTTTCGATGGTTACTTTTTTTTCTGCTATTGCTGTTGGAGATTTTCCCTCACTTTCCTTCTGGTTAAACCGTTTCCAGGACAGGAAGTTGAGGAAAGCCGTAGAAACCCAACAGTAGTTCAGACCTTTCCCCACTCTATCCAAAACTGGGGGAAAAAAACGTTTTGGTCATACCTACGCTTTGTATGTAATGACAAACACCTGTACAATATCACATTATCTAACCAGAAGTTCAGAGCTGCTACGTGATCAGCAGTTTATCAGCATTTTACAGCTTTAGCATAATAAACAGGAAAAGTAACAAGAGTGATAAGCAATCAAGGGTTACTTATAGACAGATAAGAATTCTTCAGCATTGCTATACATAAAGGGCAGGTGGATGAAAAGTACATAGAAGAGATGAGAAAAACAAATGAAGTCAACCGTGATGGCCCTTTATGATAAAATATTCACTAAACCCACATCATAAAAAAAACTATGAATAAATGTTGTATTACATGCTGTTCATAGTCATTAAGGGATTCATTTTCTGTATTCTGCAAAACTCCTGGTTGATCCTGCTGTTCTCTGTCTCCCCCTCTGTCCATGTCCCCACTGCAGTTGGGGATTTTGCAAAGCAGTGTTGGCAGCTACTGTACATGCTCAATTTTCAGTGAGTTTTTATGCTAAGCATTTCCTCCCCATCACATCTGAGCAGCCCATGTGACTACAGAGTCACACATGGGGGCATATACACAGTGGTAAATGACTGCCCACTCCTTCCCTCCTCTTCCATGCTCCCTAACTAGCTAAAACACAATAGGGGTGGGATATTACATCTTGACTGATGGAGGCTTCACCTCCCTGTTTTTCTAAGACACAGGCTGCAGAGGCATGACAAAACCTGTGACTGGCAGAAATACTCCCACACCATGTTATTGCCCCCCCCCCCCCAAAAATGATTTCAAATATATATTTGTATGACGATTAAAAACAGTTTATTGAGATTACTTCTTTTTACTCTGTATCCCAAAGGCTGCTTTTTTATTATTATTTAAAAAACATGTGATCAGCAGCAAGGGACTAGAAGCTACCCTACTTAGGTTTCCCGGCAGACAGGCTGGGAAAGAGCAGGGTTCCTTAGGAAAAAGGAACTTAGATGGGTTTTTTTAAATTAAAATAATTAAAGTTCCATTGTCTACATACAGAAAGAGAAGGGATAATGTATATTAAACAGTGTGTGTTTAGTATCACTTTAAAAGGAGAACTATAGGCAAAACTTTTTTTCCCCCCCATTTTGGGTAAAGTAAGGCCTAGTTCACACCAGCATATAAAGCAGGCATTTGAGGAGCGTTTTTAATGCTCCCCAAATGCCTATGCAAATGATAATGTGAACAGCACTGTGTGCTGACCATAGTATCAAGACAAAGCGTTAGTGTCACGTTGCTTCAAAATTAAAGCCTCAGGTCAAGTTAGGAGGAAATTGAAGCCTTTTAACACCTCCCATTCAAGTCTATAGTGACACTCCTCAAATACACTGGTAGGCGTTTGTGGGGTATTTACAGTGCAGTTGCGGAGTGTTAATAACATTACAGTTTGTTGAGTTTGTGGTGGGATTTTAACGCTCGTCAAACACTTCAAAACTGCACATAGGGAGTTTGGGGAGCATTTTTAACGCTTGTACAAATCATGTCTAACGCCCATACTAAAGCTCATTAATGCCTGTCTAATGCCCATACTAAAGCTCATTAATGCCTGTCTAATGCCCATACTAAAGCTCATTAATGCCTACAGTAAAGCTCATTAATGCCTGTCTAATGCCCATACTAAAGCTCATTAACGCCTGTCTAATGCCCATACTAAAGCTAGGAGCGTTTGGTAAGAGTTAGAAATTTAGTCAATTGTGAACAAACCCTAAAGGCTAGGTTCACATATGTGCGGGTGGTGCCGCTGCGGATCCACACAAAAATCTGTGCAGCCGCACCACCCGCACAGAAGACTGTGGACCTGCAGGCGGGTGACATTAATTCTAATGCAACTGTACCGAGAACCGAGGTTCCCGTGCGGGCTGCGTTTTCAAAAGAAGTGCAGGGACTTCTTCCATGCGTGTCCCGGGGCACAGGAGTCCATTTAAATGAATGGGCTCTTGTGCCCGCGCAGAACACAGACCAAAGGAACACAGATATGTGAACCAGGGGTAAGGGAGGGTTATAACCCGTTAAAAAAAAATTTCGCCATCTGCGTCCCATTTCAAAGATTTCCCTTCACTTCCTGCCCCATAGCGAAATCAGGAAGTGTCCCCATTGGAAGATTTCCCCTCTGTTAGTTTTCTGGGGACAACCCAGAATTTGGAAATTTCTTTATTTTCACTTTCAATGATACAGAAATAGAGAAATAGAGAGGGTGAATCTCCTTCATGGCGGCACAGACAGCAATCAAAATTGAAAGGGGTTCTAATCCCTCTCCACTCTATCCAAAACTAAAAGAATTTTTGCCTTTTACTTAATGATGAATTTTGGCATCCTTAAAGCTCATCTATACCAAACTCAGAATTCCTGATTTTCTGTACACAACTGGCCTACCCACAGCTCAGTGGAATATTTCAAAGTGGGAGTTTTTAAAACCTAAAAAGAAATAATACTAATGCAGCCAACACATCTAAGAATTGGTCAGTTGAAATATATTCCATTTTTTGGGTTAGATCCAATTTAAATTTTGGGAGTGACAAGATGGTGCAGCAAGGGATTTCTATTAAAAAACTTTGAGTCAGTTTGTTTAAAAAGTTCCCTGCTCTCCTAACAAATGGCTTTTAGCTTGTCAAACATTCATTAAAGAACAGCCTTGTAAAGGACTGAGATCTCTAATGGAAATCTATTTATAGCACAATTCTGAGGATAGTACAAACAAATGACTGATCAGGTGATCTGGTTAGGGTAAAATGGTTCTTCTGTGCTGCAGATTTACCGCAGATCGTATAGCCTCAAGGATCTGAATTTATAAATGGTTCTTTCTTCAGCGGGGCACTGATCCAAACAAATTCCTCCGCCAGGCACTGCAGCTTCATGCAAAGGTCTGCAGAAAGTTAGTTGTACGGCAAATAATGTATAGATCATTGAGGCTAGCCATCAAATTATAATGTGTATAGATAGATCCAAGAGGATAGCCTTTATATTTTGACACACACCCCAATTTCTGATTGTCATGAGCAGTATATACACTGTTATTTGTATAAAGGAGATGATAGATGCCAGAACTGCTCATGTTTCCGTGGTTACTAATTAGCAGTTAGTGTGGTTAGGCCTCTTACACAGACTCACAAGCATTACTGTCTTCTCGTCACCAAGCTCTGGGACAGAAGCCATGCTAAAGGTGAATCGGATCTCTCTTAATACTGGTCAATCCTAGAAAAATAGAACAGTGATCACTGTATATATACAGCACGTAATACACTGGCAATCTGACAGATCTCTGCTTGCCGGGTAACAAGTGGGTGAGCTGTGGCTGGTAGCAGGGGCCGCAGGGGGATACACAGCAGCTCTGTAGAAAGGAAAGGAGCAGGATATCGACAGAATCAGTATAGGACAGTCTCCTCTCATATCCTGGCTACACCCCCCCCCCCCCCCCCAAGGTGCAGCCTTTTTACAGGACATCAGAGTGACCCAGGGGGCAATTGCCCCCGGCCCAATCCTCCCCTGACAATGTCATCTTTCAGTCCTGAGAAAAACTCTATGATATGGATTTCAGCATGAATAATCTGACTTCCATCTAGGTCCAAAGCAATATTCCCAACACACGCATTCCTGAGAATGGCTGGAGAGTAAGTGGGTGCTGTATCGACCACGGGCTGCAGACCAGAAGGACTCAAGGCAAGAGATGTCACCAGCACAACAGGTAGCTCCATAAAAGGGTCTGATGGTTTGTTGAACGATCACATCACAGAAAGATCACATCACAGCAAAAGATAACGTTTTGGAGCTACGCAGGATCCCATCATCAGGCGTGTTATGTCACATGCCTGATGAAGAAGTCCTGAGTGGCTCTTAAGCGTCGCTCTCTTTTGCTGTGATATGATCGTTCAACAAACCATCAGACCCTTTTATGGAGCTACCTGCTGTGCTGGTGACATATCTTTTGCTTGACCTCCATCGAAGTCACGATATTAAAGAGGATAATAATAATAAATATGATGAGAAACCAACGTTTTAGAGTTAGCATATGCAGTAGTCACACAAGCATCAAACACATTGCAAACAAATGTCAGAAGGGTCACATCTATTTTCAGTCTATTTTTGTAGGTGAACTTGATTGCTTCTTGTTCCCATTTACACCAGCTCTAGTAATGTCATATCCTTACTGAACAAATGGTAAACAGTCAGGGACCATATGTGTATACTTTATATTTAGCAGCTAGTGGAACTTCCTTTACTGGCAAAAGTCCAGACACTTTAGCTGCACATCATCCCAGCATATCATTCAGGAGGTATCAGTGCATGTATATTTTCCATGCCTTTTTTGAATTGCACATGATAAATCTTAGCAGTTCCTTGTGATTGAGGCAAGGACTCCAGTCTTGTCATTTCAAAGAGCAACTGAACTGGGGAAGTTAGGCACAAAAGGCAAGCAGAGGACTAGTCACCTTTATTGCCAGTAGACTCTCTGAAGTTGATCATTTTCCTAATATTGATATGTCTTGCCTTGTTCTGCCATGTGTCTTTGAGTGTTTGGTAGAGACTTTGCTTCCTTATTTCAGAGATATCTTCTGATGATTGAGGTGCAGAAAGCATAGATCAACATAATAATTGAAGCTGTGAGATCCTTGCACTGCAGGTCCTCATATACAGCTTTCTCTCCAGCAAGGCAAACTGTGAGAAACAAAGTAGTGGCATTCCCAAATATCACTCCAAGTCTTGTGAAAATAGAAGCCACAGGCACAGTGCCTTAAATTCACATTGCAGATATACAGGTATGAGGCAGTGGACACAGAAAGTGTATATTTTTTTTTTCTCTGGGGGCACTTAAAGCTGAACTCCAGGAAATAAACAAAATCTACCCTTGCAGAGGGCTCCCTCATACTGACAGGTTTAAAGTTCATTTGGTCTAAAATGCACGAATAAGCTATATTACTTATCCTATCCCTCGATCCGGCAGGCTTCAGCACTGTTCTTATCTACCTGAAGCCCCAGGCTGTTGCAAGCCCTTGTAGGCATCACATTCAATACAGGGCTTATTAACCCTGCATTGTACATGAAAAAGGTGAACATTCAACCATGGTCCAAAATGGCTTAGAGAGGCAGCAACACTGGACTGGTCACATGGATGGAGGAACCTGCCGGAAGCAGGAATAAGGTAAGTAATGCATACTATCCCTGTACTTAAACAAGCATTTAAAGGAGAAGTATGAAATTTCCCACAAAAATTATACTCACCTTGGTTGATTCAGCTTTAATCCAATGCTGCGTCTGTTCCCCACAGGTTCTGCACTGAGAACTGAGCGATCAAACACTGCTGATCGCTCAGTTCTCAGATTTTCTCTGAACATGGAGCCGTGTCTGTCAGTCACCGGTTCTCTGCTTTGCTCCTACAAAGCTCTGCCAGGCTGGGAAGAGGAGGGAGCTGCTGGCTCAGGGTCTCAGCGGCTCGCTGAAAGACTGAGCCAGGTTCCAATCCAGGGTTCAGACCCTGAATCGGTTTCGTAACATCAGCTGACAGCGGGCTTTAGTTTTGCACTCCTGTGATCCATAGGAGAAGTAAAGCCAAAAAAAAACTTATGCAGGCCATAGATGGGGAGAAAAACGGCCGATTTTTCGTCCGAAAATAAAACCAGCCGATTATCTTATCGTTAGTGGACGATTTTGTCGGCCGTTTTTCGTGTATTTTGGACTTTCAGATTATCGGTGATGTTGGAAAATTTTCGAAAAACGCCCGACTTTATCCTCATTGATGGTCAAAAACGAACGATCGTTTTCCGAAAAAGGATCACAAAGGCCACAAAATGACATCATTTCCCGTTATAGGTTACTCATTAATCGGCCGATTTTCGTAATAATTGGTGGTCAGGTAAGTTTTTTAGACCGACCGATAGTTCGTTAATCGGCCGAAAATCTGCCGTTTTTCTCCCCATCTATGGCCTGCATTAGGCTATACTTCTCCTTTAAAATGTTACTAAACCCAGGACCTTGCATTCACTCTATCTGGTCTCCCACAGTACACAAAACATGGAAATGCAATTATTTTAATAAATATAAACTGCTAAATACCTTTTCTCATCAGCAGTATATAGCAGTCTTGTGACTTCTATCAGTATCCAGCCGAGCACTGGTTAAAGCTTGTAGGAGTTTTCATTCACCTCTAACTGTCCTATGAGATCACATGACCCCTGACCCTCTGTCTGGACAAAGCCAACTAGCTCTGTGCTGATCACATACAGTCCCCCGCCCAAAAAAAAACTCTCTAGCAATGCACACCAAACTGAGCACATGCAGTGCCTCCTAGGTCTCTGTATTATCAGCAGTTGGATTGGGGGCAGAAGAAGGGGAGGATCAGAGAAGACAGGATCAAACAGCCTTTTTATGTGGAGGATTAACACCTTTGGTTCCACAGTGAGTATAACAAGCATTTACAGACTGATTTTACTGTTGTGGGTTTAATAACACTTTAACCTTTGCAGTGCAGGGGCCCTACTGCATGGGTGGATTTTGTATATTCCTGGAGTTCAACCTCAAAAAGGTAAATATTTCAGGGTGCTGCCTAGGCACAATTATTGCCCATAGATGTCCCCAATAAGAGTAAATATTCACTTTAAAATCTAAAAAAATCCTCTGTTAGAGTTTCTGTTATTTGGGTCGCTGTCCTTTTATGTGGGTCAACTTCTCAAATTTTAGATCACAGACGGTCGTGCTAACATTTTACTTAAATGTTACTACTTGGCATTCAATGATTGTAAGCTGTTGAGGCCCCAAGGCTCCCTCCACTTAGCTTCAGAGCTGTGATGAATCAGGTAGCATTTTTTTATTTTCGTGAAGAGCACTGGTTTCCTTTTTGTTAGCATTCCATGAACATCGCTCCTGATCAGAGCGATTGTTACAGAAAATTAATTTAGATGTCATGAAGCACAAAGGATACCTTCAGATCCTTGGCTATCACCCTAAAACTCACCACACGTTTCAATCGGATTGTACGACTTTGTTGCATCTATTAATTACTATCTGGTGCAAGGAACTGCCTGACTGTATTACAAATTGATTGGGTCATTTAAGTAGGCCCTTACACAGTTTTGGTAAATGTAAACTTGATTGTACAGTCAGACAGTAATGTGTATGATGACCATACGATTTGCTGTCACCTCTTTAACAACTGTATCCTTCATTGATTTTCAGGCAAAGCTTATTCTGGCCAGTTTGGCCTAGGGTGAAGATACCTATGTAGCTTTTATATACTGGGGGGTAATTTTAAAGAACAATGGTAGGCAGAAAATATAGATCAACTTTTGAACATTCCACACCCCACCTACAAAATAAAGTGCACAGAAATGAAAGTGCATTACTTCATTTGTTAGGAAAGATAATTGGTCCCACATTACAATGTATAAAATGTGACTAAGAGGTCAATTCACTAAGAGTTAAATAACGACTGAAAAAATGCGGTAAAAATGCATGCGGGAAATCTTTTGCAAATGTGCAATTCACTACGAATTTTGCAGTAAATAACTCTTGCAGTAAAATATCCGTATTGTGGTCATTACCGCATATTTTCATGCAGTCATTTATCGCATGGTAGCTGGTTGTTAAGGAAGCCAACCGCCACATACGTAACAACAGATGCCTCTTCAGGACCCTGCATTCACTATATCTGCCCTCCCACAGCACACAGAACATGGAAATGCAATCATTTTAGTAGATATAAACTGCCAACTACCTTTTCTCATCAGCAGTTAGAGCAGTCTTGTGACTTCTATCAGTGTCTAGCAGAGCACTGGTTAAAGCTTGTAGTAGGAGTTTTCATTTTGCTATAGGAGGATGAAGAACCCCTGACCTCTGTCAGGACAGTGCAGATTGGCCCTGTACTGATCACATGCACTCGCCTAAGGAAAAAAAAAAAAACCCTCTCTAGCAATACACACCAATCTGAGCATGTGCAGAGCGTCTCCACATGATAGGTCTTATCAGGAGATAAGAAGGGGGCACTGGAAGAAGGGGAGGAACAGAGTAATCAGGATCAAACCGCCTTTTTTACACAATGCAGAGGATTAATCCCTTGGGTTCCACAGCGAGTATAACAAGCATGCTTTACTGCATATACAGACTGATTTTACTGTTGTGGGTTTAGTAACACTTTAAGGAAAACTCCATGGGGGAAAAAAAAAGGCTCTTAGGTCTGGTTTTGATTTCAGGGGGGACCACATGCCATTTTTTTTTTTTTATTTGGTGTGGGGCTTTCCTTGAAATCCATACCAGACCCTAAGGGCCTGGTATGGATGAGGGGGAACCCCAAGCTGGTTTTTTTTTTCAGAATTTTTGTCGCCATGTTTTGTTTACATTCAGCTGTCAGCAGGAAACCCGCTGTAGGTGAAGAGACTGGTCTGGTATCGATTTGGGGGGGACCCCACGCTGTTTTTAAAAACTTTTTGGCAAGGGGTTCCCCTTAAAATCTATACCAGACCTGAAGGGCTTGGTATGGATTGGGGGGGGGGGGGACCACCACACTGCATCTGAAACAATACTGCATGCGATACCACCAGCAAAACCCTACTGATAAATCTTTTTTCTTTCTGTTCTGTTTATGAATTGGACTTAGCAGCTTACTGCATGTTTTTTGCAATATTCACCACCACATTTTTCATTCTGCGTTAAATATTGCATAATTCTTTTCTTTTTTTGTGAAGTGGACATTTTTTTACCGCATTTTAAAATGTATACAAATGAGTCACGTGACCATGTTATCGCATGCGGTAACCTTTAGTGAACTGACCCCTAAGTCACTGCTTGTGTCGATAGGTGACGTCTATAAATGAAAACAAACTGTACAGCTTTGACCAAAACTGAATAATGACCTTGCTGTAAGTGTAGGCCATTTATGTACAGCACCTCATGAAGCCTGACAGGACATTGCTAAGAGAGGCCTAGTTGTTTCTGCTCACCTCCACCATCACAGGAGTGAACTCTAAAATGCCGAGCTCAGAGCTACTGCATCAGGGCAGAAAAAAGTAAGTGTGAGGGGGGCTGAATCAGAGAAAGAGCTCCCTCCTTTGATGGTGAACAGTAATAGCTGGGCCTCCCTTAGTAACGCCCTAGCAATGTCCTGGGAGTTTTCAGGTCAGGCTTCATGAGGCATATAAATGGCCTACACCTATAGCAAGGACATTATTCACCTTTGGTAAAAGCTGTACAGCTTGTATTTTATCTACAGACACCCCTTCTCTGCATAGGTAGCTTTTTTGGTAAAGGTGAACTAACCCTTTAAAATCCCAAATAAAAATATCAATGGACCATAAACTACAGATGATCTGAAAGCTCAGTCTATAGAACAAGCATTTCCATACTGCAGGACAGGATAAACGTTCGTGCAAATACAAGACTGAAAAATGTCAATGTCAAACCCGGACTCTAATACTGAAAAGGGTACTCTGCGCTATATGAATGAAATGTCACACATCTGCATAGGAATGCTTCTCCTCTATGGCACAAAAGGGCTGCAGTGTTCAACACACACACACACAACTATTCACAGTTGAAATGTGGAAGACAGTATACTTATTTTTCATCCACATATAGCTGTACATCCATACATGTTTTTATATGATAGAGAAGTGACAAGAACATCGGGCACGTAGTCTTGCTGCCCTCAGTGTGCACCCTTCCTTGTAATGTATATATATAGATATGGGAAGGATAATGGGCCAGCAGTCTTGCCTCTCACTGCAATGTATACATAGATGGATAGATATACGAAGGGCAGAGGACCAGCAGACCTATCACAATCAGTGTGCATCCTTCCCTGCAATGCATTTATACAGTATAGAGATATCAGAAGGGTCCTGCCATGCTCAGGTTGCCCCCTTCCCTACAAGATAGATAAATAGATGCAGGGTCAGTGTGCACCTTCCCTGAAATGTATATATAAATATATAGATATGGGAAGGTCAGAGGGCAAGCAGTATTGCCACAATCA